>NW_025353830.1:0-2778 GCF_016433145.1 Gracilinanus agilis
GTAATTCTATAATATGTTAATATTATAAAATAATAATATATTATATTACACATATTTATAGGGAAGGAAATATGCTTTTGTTTATTTTTGCATATTATTTATGTGTATGTGTTTGTTTATATACATCTAATATATTCACGTGAATATATGGCACAGAATACATATGTATACATTTATATTTTTTAAAACTATATATACACAAAGGTATATACATATATATGTATATATATATATATATATATACTCACACATATGTGTATATATTTTATATGTATATCCTTGGTACAATTAAAAGGAGATTCTATTTGGAGAAATTTGATTTCTAGACAGCTTATTGGGAATGGATCTATCCTGTGAAACAAGGTGCATGTATGAAGCAGTTCCCCAGAAGAAGGGAGAGCGGCAGCCTCTGGGGACCCAATCTGAGTAAAAGCAAAAGTAAAAACATTGGAACTGGAGCCTTCACACATAGGCTAATGACCAGCCAGATGTAGAAACCTATCCTGCCTAGCAGTTCTCATAACTTAGGGGTCAGTAGAGGTGCCTCTTCCTTCCCGCCCCCCCCCAAAAAGAAACCCTCTACCTCCCACCTCCAGGAAGGATGTGTGGGCTCTGGGGAAAGGGATGATAGTAATCATTATGGGGGAAAAAATTTTTATTTGACCTGATTTTAGACTGCCAACATCTCTCAATTCTCTCCCATTCTCTTTGCTCCTACTACCACACATCCTGGTCCAGGTCCTCGTGCTCTCTGAATTGGACTATTGCCACATCTCCCTGCTTCTGGCTTTCTGCCCTCTCCACACTGGATCCTCCATGCAGCTGCCACAGTGATGCACATGTCTCATCATGCTGTCATTCTCCTAGAATTGTTCTAGCATCTTGGCACTAAGACAAAATGCAGCCTCCTCAGTTTGGCCTTTAGAACCCTTCATAATCTAGGTACCAGCCTATCTTTCCAGACTCATCACCCAATAGGCTTCTTTATGCACTCTACGATGCAGAGAAACTGGCCTCTTGGCTCTTTCTCCCAACGCTGATGCTTGCCTATTTCTCTCCCATACCCATCGTGTGCTCCCTCCCCACCTACACCTCTAAGAATCACTAGTTTCCCTCAAAGCTCTGCTCAAATGACACTCTCTGTCCTCCAAGCTGCTGGTGCTTGTCCCCACCAAACAGTAAGAGCAATAGCTAGACTTTCTACAGCACTTACTATGCACCAGGCATGATGCTAAGTGCTCTACAATTATTATTTTATTTGATTTGAACAACGACTCACAAGGTACATGCTATTATTAATCCTCATTTTACAGATGAGAAAACTGAGGCAAACAGAGGGGGAGTGACTTGTCCAGGTTCATACAAGTAGGAAGTGTCTTGAGGTCAAATTTGAACTCAGGTCTTCTTGACTCCAGTCTCTGTGAACTATGGTGCCACCTAGCTTAACTTGTATATACTTTGTAGTGTGGGTATGTGTCTTATTTCCCCTAATAGAATGTAAGCTTCTTGAGGGCAAGGACTATTCATTTTTGTTTTCATATCACCAGTGTCTAACAGTGGAATACAGTAGGTGCCCAATAAATCCTCATTATTTTTAAGAGAGCTTGATCCTCTCTTAAGGCTAACCTTGAAATTTGGTGGGTACTCAGTAAATCCACATTGTTGTTAAGAAATCTTGACCCTCACTCAGGGTGAAGTTGGAACATAGTAGGTGCCCAGTAAATCCCCATTGTTGTTAAAGAGAGCTTGATCATCTCTTCGGTCTAAGCTTGGAACATAGTGGGTGTCCAATAAATCCTCAATGATGTTAAGAGAGCTTGACCCTCATTCAAGGCTAAGCTTTGAGTTACCCAGGAGAAACTATCAGAGCAGAGTAGAAATAGCTCTTCTCCTTCTGCACTTAGGAGATACACATTCCCCAGGGTAGAAATGAGGAGTTGAGCAGGTGACCTTTTAAAACAAAATGACTTAGAAAATAGTGTTCTCACATCATCAAGTACTACATACACATTGGTCTGCAGTAACGAGAGAAAGAGAGAGATTCAAATACTTTGATATTTGCCTGCTGTGCTCACACATTTCCAAAAACTCTCATTTACCCCGAAGCAATAACAAGCTGGTGTCAGTCCACTTATGACCCACTAATATGGTGCCATTTTCATATTTATCTATCTTCATGTTGTCTGCCCGGCCTCTTTGGAAACACTTGGTGATTACTCTCCAACTGTTTCCCTCCCCTTTCGGGGACATTAGGCATTAATTCAAGCTTGTCAAATCTCGTATGATATATTCCATTCAGGAGCTAATACCTCATCAACCTTACCTGGCACTGGAAAATTCAATTTCTCAGAATACCAGCTGTTATCCCGGAGACCCTGCCATAGCAATTCAGAATCACTCAAAGGGAATGTTCTTTCTCAAGTCATCATCCAGCAGTGGGGGAAGGGAAGGATGACCAGTTTAATGGGTACAGAAGTTTTACTGCCAATTAATGCTTTCATGGATTATAGATTTGAAACTGGAAAGCCTAGTATGCCAGTCCATCTCACTCATGTCAGAAAAATGAGACTGAACAAATCAGGTCACATAAGTAATAATCACCAAAGAGAGAATTTGAACCCACGTCTTCTGACTCCAAAGCCAACACTCATTCCACCATTTCAAATTGCCTTTCAATCAGGGGTATAACATGTATGAAAGAGAAAGAAAAGAAAAGAAAAGAAAAGAAAAAAAAGAAAAGAAAAGAAAAGAAAAGAAAAGGAAAGGAAAGGAAAGGAA
>NW_025353831.1:0-3292 GCF_016433145.1 Gracilinanus agilis
ATATTAAATATATATGAAAATTATATAAAATCATATAATATATAATTAAAATACATGTGTGAAATATATATAACATATATTATATATGTGAAAATGTATATGGAAATATATATGATATATAATTTATGATAAAAATATATGTGGAATATATAAAATATATATAATATATATGAAAATATGTATGAATATATATATGAAATATATATGAAATCCAAGGGTTGGCTGACTGGGTGTCCTCCGGTGAGTAATAAGACTGCTGGGCTGGTGGCCTAAGAGGAGTGCCACCTGGTGACCAAATTGCAGACAGCCCCCATAGACGGAGCCTAAGATCAAAGTTATCCAGCAGAACCCTCCAATTTTACAGGTAAAGAAACTGAGACCAAGAACGGTATGGCAAGGGAGCAAATGACGAGACTGAGATTCGAACCCAGATCTTCCTAGTCCAGAGCCAGCCCTCTTCCCACCGCCTGCTCCCTGGATGGTGCATTGATCAGCTAGCTAAGCCCTAGGCTGCATGTGTCCAGCTGGTCCAAGCAGGGCCACGGGCTAGGCGTGGGTTGTCCCTCAAAGACCCCCCTGTCGTATCACGTCTCCAATTCAATTCGCATTTATGAAACACCTACTAAGTGCGAGGGGATCTGGTTCAAGCTGAAGGTACAAACACGAAGGGCCAACCTTGGCCCAAAAGGAGCGCTGCCTACTTGTCTTAGGCACCAGGCGTTTCATTTCATTGTAGGTGGCTGGGGAGAGGGCGAGTTTACGGGGCTGCTACCCGTCCCGTACGCTTTCCCAGACCTCTCGGAGGCTGAGTTTCCGAGGATGGATCGGCCCCAGTGCAGCGTCTCCAGTCAGTCTTCTGCTTTAGTTTATCTCTGACTACGTGGACCTCTTTCTTTCCAGGAAGCCGCGTCCTGGCTAGAGCCAGCCGGAGCACTAGATGCACGTCAGGGGCCCGGCCCTCAATATCAGGAAATAATAATAACTCTAATACTTCGGTAATTACTTTTTTCCTCTGAGCTGATCGAGACAGAGATCTGGCCTGTGGCGAAACCAAAGGAAAAAAATTAAATAGAATCAAGAAACCAACAATTCATGTCAAGAACAAGAGGATGCATCTGTTTCCTGGCCTAACCCAATCCAGCGGGCCCTGCACCCAAAGCCAGCTGCACTAAAGCTCGCAGATGCTCTGAGGAGAAACAAGGTAGTCGGGGGTGCTCGGCAAAGGCAAGAAGCTCCCCAAAGAAGACTGGGAGCGAGAAGGAGAGTAGCGGACAGGAAATGTGATTAGGGAGACGCCAACTGGAAAAGGGCCATGTCGAGCTTAGGGCCAAGACACCTGGGCACCTGGGTGGGCCTGGAGTCAGGAAGACCCGAGTTCAAACCAGCCTCAGACACTTCCTGGGCAAGTCATGTAACGGCTGCCTGCCTCAGTTTCCCCATATGTAAAATGGGAAACATAAGAGTGCCTCCCTCCTTTGGTCTTTATGAGAATCAAATAAGTGTTGTAAGAGCTCTTTGCAAAGCTTAAAGATCTACAAACATGCTGGCAGGGATTATTATGAGAGACCCCCGACCCACAACATTCTTTCCCCAGGACTTTAAAGGGATCAATATATAGATCAATTAAGCCTTCATCAAGCACCTCCAGGGCACAAGGCACAGCAAGAAATGCTGGAGATAAAAAGGCAAAAAGGAGACGACCCTGACGCTGCAGGAGCCCCGTGTCCTGGCGGGAAAGACAAGGATTTGGGTGAGAGAAGAAATACGAAGTAGTTTGGGGAGGCACCAGCAGTTGGGGGGTATCAGGAAATGCTTCATCAACAAGGTGGTGCTTAAACTGAGACTGGAAGGAAGAGAGGGATTGTGTGAGGATGAGGGGAAGAAGGAAAGACCAACAAGGCAAAGGCCTAGAGGTGGGAGATGGAATGTCAAGTGTGAGGCACAGAGAGAAGGTCCCTGTGCCCTGATCACAGAGTACTGGAAGGGGCGTCATCTGGACCGGGCCTGGGAAGGCGGGCCACAACGTGGCACATTCTCTACAGTCCCCTGTTGGACAGCAGCGCCATGAAGGCAGAGAGCACGGCCTGCCTCAGCGCTGAAGGTGGATGAATGAACAAATTAATCAGAAGATCAGCCTTCCATTTCTGACTCTGACAGTCTGGGACCAACGCTGTTCCCTTCTCTGAGGATCAAATTCTTCCTGAGTCCAAGAGGAAAAATCAAACTCTTCCTCCCCAAAGGGCGGCGCTCCTCTGAGGAAAACACCTTGTGAAGCAACTCTCCAAAAGCTGCCCTGGCGGGAGAAGTACCGGATCTGGCTTAAACCTGGGTTCAGATCCTGGCTTTGCCACCACCTTGGGCAGATCACAGAACTGCTCTGGAACTCAGTTTCCCCATCTGTAAAATTAGGGGCTCAGCCAGGATGTCCTCTCTGATCTCTTCCAGCTCTACGTCCGGGATCCCGTGATTTCTAGACAGGACCCCTTCTAGTGAAGGAGGATGACTTGTAAAAAGCATGTGGTGTCTCTGTGCAGAGGAGGTGTTTCCAGTGGCCCCCCAGCACTGACTGGGAAAAAGAGAACAAGAGGCCACAGGAAAGGTAAGAAATTTCATCTGTTTTCACTTTGTCACTGGATCTCTGGCCCCCAGCCCAGTGCCAGGACTTGCAAGACTGGATGGTGGGATTATAGATATAAAGAGTTCTCAAGCGCTTGGAAATAATTTGTTCTCGTGCATCGGTTGACCTCCAGTAACAAACTCCTCTGTTGGGTCCTCATGATTTGGAGGTGAGCCCAGGTTCTCTAAGCCCGTACTAGCAAGGTGCGGTCTATGGTTGGTCTTACTGGGTGAGACAGGCTTTGATAGAAGCCAGGTAATGTAGCGTGTCTGTCCTCTGTGGACTAAGTGAGCTAACACAGAGGCTCAGGAACAGAAGGATGGGAGAAAGGAAAGAAAGGAAAATAAGTGCCTCCTATATCTGAGTATTTTATAAATACCTCATCAGATCCTTACAACAACTCTGGGAGGTAGGGTCTATTATGATCCCCATTTTACATTTGAGAAACTAAGGCAGACAGCCTCAGGGTCACACAGCTAGAAAATATTTCATGGTGACTCTTATCTAATCCTTACCACTCTTCTGCCTTAGAATACTTAGCATTGATTCTAAGAGAGAAAGGAAAGAAAGAAAGAAAGAAAGAAAGAAAGAAAGAAAGAAAGAAAGAAAGAAAGAAAGAAAGAAAGAAAGAAAGAAAGAAAGAAAGAAAGAAAGAAAGAAAGAAAGAAAGAAAGA
>NW_025353832.1:0-7101 GCF_016433145.1 Gracilinanus agilis
TATATATATATATATATATATATATATATATATTTAAGTATGTTTCTTATAAACAACATATGGTGACATTTCAGTTTTTGATCCATTCTGCTATCTGCTTTTGTTTTTTGGGTAGAATCATGTCATTCGTATTCAATGTTATAATTAATAGTTGTGTCTCTCTATTTTGCTTTACCTCACTGTTTGTCCTCTCCATTTCTTTTTGTCCTATCCCTTCTCAGATGTCTAATTTCTTTTGTATGTTATCTTTCTAATTCATATCCCTTCTTAGAAATCTTTCCTTATCCTCTCCCTTTGTCCTCCTAGTTGCTAGTTGACTCATCTTCCTAAAAATCCCTCTCTTTTCCCTTCCTCTTACCTTTTAATTCTTATTTTATGTGCCTTTTCAAAAGTTTCTTCCTTATTCTCATATCCATAACTTTCTATGTTAGATTCCAAAAATCCCTCCCTTATCTTATCCTCACTAATCCTCCTGTATTCCTTTATCTTACTCCACCCCATTTCTTGATATGTACTCCCTTCTACATAGTATTCTCTTTTCTTATCACCTTGCCATCCTTTATCTAAATTTACCCTTCCTTCTATTAGCCTCTCATGCCCTTAAGGGGACCCTTAGGCTCTCTCTTATCTATTCCTTTTTTCGTAATGGATTCTTTGGACAATAAGAAGCCTTTTATCCCCCTAGTGTTTATTTTGTTTGTTCTTTAAAACAAATAAGATGAGAACAGTGTTCTAGTATTCTAGAGGCCTCCACTCCTCCTCTCCTCTGTAGCAGTTCTTCCACTTATTCTTCCTTTATATGTAATAGTTGTTCCATTTTATCTCTCCCTGGTCTACCTTATTATTATTTTAGCTCATTCCACTATATTCACATAGACCTGAAGTTTTTTTTTTTTTTATTTATATATACCTTTTCAAAGTATCCAGGTAGTAATATTAGTAGATGACATTTTCCCATACAGGAATTCAACAATTTGATCTTTTGGGTTATGATTGGTCTTTCATTATTACTTTTGGATGTTTCTTATAGATAAAATTTTCTATGGAGTTCCTTCTTTTTTTCCCAAGAATAGATGAAACTCATTTAGTTGGATAAATATCAGTTTTTTGCCTTGTATAATTATGCTCAGCTATGCAGACTATGTTATTCTCAATTGTAAGCCCAGTTCTTTTGCCCTACAAAATATTTTTCTTTTCCCTTTATTCTTTTATATTGTGGCTTATATTAACCTAACTATAGCTCCACAGTACTTAAATTACTTTTTCTTGCTGTCTTTAGTATTTTCTTCTTAACCTAGGAGCTACAGAATTTATCACTGATGTTCCTATGAATTTTCATCTTTGAATCTCCTTGTGGTCATGATCAATGGATTCTTACAATTTCTATTTTACTATAAGGTTCTTAAATTTCTGGGCAGTTTCCTTCATGTTTTCTTCGAGTATGGTGTCTTAATTAATTTTTTGATTGTAACTTTCCAGAAGTCTGACTATTCTTACATTGCCTCTTGTAAGGGTTAATTGGTAGGAATTGACAAAAGTGAGGAGAGTAGTTTGATAAAACACTTCATTTAATTTGAGAAGTACAGATAGAAAATAGAAAAGATGAAAGCAAGATTAATACTCTAATACTTTATGACTATACCTAAATTCCTAATCCTAAATGAAATTTCTAAAAAACCCTACTCTAATTGTCTTTGAGGACAGGTTATTCTGCCTGGGCTGACCAGGCCTAAACTACTTACAATAACCCTACCTAGAAATATATTCACTAACTACCTACCTATACTAATAAACAAGAATTCATCACCTACAATCTTCTTAAATTCATTTCTCTACCCCAACAGTCAGTAGTGAAAACTGTCAGTAAGGGCTCTTGACTGAGAGACCCAGACCTACCTCCTGCTTCCTCTGGGTCCAGAGATCAAAGTTCTCAAATGCCAACTGAATCCTTCCTTACATATCTCATCTCCTAGCTAACAGAATCTTCAGTTCTCTCACAGAAGCCTATCAATTCTGCTTCTACTTTGAAATCCTCTTGCTCTCTTTCCTGCCTCCTAAAGAGACAGAGGGAGAGATTAAGAAAATTCCTTTAACACTCTCCTTGATCTATTTTCCATGTCACTTGTTTTTCTGATAAGATATTTCATATTCAATTCTATTATTTCATTCTTCTGTTTTTGCTTTATTATTTCTTGTTTTGGGAAGCCATTAGCATCCTCTTATCCAAGTGTAGTTCTTAATGAAATGTTTTCTTCCACATGTTTCTGGGTGACTTTTTTTCCATTTGGGTGATCTTTCTTTCAAAATTTTCTTGATCTTCTTGCCTTGATTTTATTTGTTTTCTAGTTTTTTTTTTTTAATTTTAAACCCTTAACTTTTGTGTATTGACTTATAGGTGGAAGAGTGGTAAGGGTAGGCAATGGGAGTCAAGTGACTTGCCCAGGGTCACACAGCTGGGAAGTGTCTGAGGCCAGATTTGAACCTAGGACCTCCCGCCTCTAGGCCTGGCTCTCAATCCACTGAGCTACCCAGCTGCCCCCTGTTTTCTCGTTTTTCACCAACCATTGTCTTTTGTTTTTTGAGTTTTTTTTATGAGCTCTTCCAAAAGCATTTTTTAAGCTTGTGGAACTTTATTGTATTTCTTTGTTATTTTTTGAAATAGTTGTTTTTATTTACTATATTCTGAGTTTGGACCAAGGTCTTCTATGTCCCCAGAATAACTGTCAACAGCTGGTGTCTTTTTTTTTCCTTTGCCCTCTCTCTCTCTCTCTCTCTCTCTCTCTTTCTCTCTCTTTAATATTAACAACCAGGTCAATAGAATTAATTATTGACTGTGTGCTGGAATAATGTCTCTCAAGCTTCAGGTTTTTTGGGGTTTTTTTGTATTTTTTTTTAATTTCCTGAGCCCTGTTTAGTTATTCTAGATTCTATGATCCAGGTTCAGACATAATCCCCAATCCCTCATTCAAGTCCCAGTCCATGATTTACTTCAGGTATTCCAAACAGAACCCACTGACACTCATGCCATTGCAACTGCAAGCAGATAGCCCACTCTCTATTGTGGCAAAAAAAACCAAGGACTCTCCTCTCCTAGGAGTGACTACAGCTGATGGGGACCCTGTGCCTCTGCAACCCCACTCACTGGTGTGTACTTCTTACTTATTCCTCCTCTCTTACAGCTTCATTTTGGGATAGTGCAAATGTCTTATGTGAATTCCTTATGCCCCCAAGGACCCTGTTGATTAGCAGTAAAACTTGAGGTCTTGTCCATAGAGTCTAGTACCCATAGACTGTGTTGGCTCCTCCCTCAACCCCAAGCAGTGAACAAGCAGGGGTCTCTGGAATAGAGGACACAGCCCACACGGCTACTCCCAGAACCCTTTATTTGTTGGTTCAAATGATATCCTCCAGGATGCAAACTCTTGAGGTTAGGACATGAAGTGAGATTGCTGGTCATGCTCCCAGGAACTATCTTGTTGATTCCAGGTTGTTTACTATGGTCCTGTCCCCAGGACCTACAGTAGTAGAACTAAAGTTGGAGAAGTCAGAAACCTTTCTTCCTATTTGTCCCTGGCCATTTAGCTTCCTTCAGATTTCTGTTTATTTTTTTGAATTTTAGCAGTGCTTCTGTGGAGTTATTTTGATTGTTCATGGAGAGGCATTAGGAGAGGAAGGAAGTTTCATGTCCTACTCTGTCATCTTCCTACAATCCTCCCTTATTCTTTAAATTCAATTTAATTCAACAAATATTTGATCTTCACCTACAATATGCCAGATCTTGGTGGGATATCCAAAGATATATAAGATTTATACCTTAATGGTATATCTAAAAGCTTATATACAGATACAAGCAAACAAAATACAATAAACTACACAAGGTATGTGTTGAAAATTACTATAAAGGAAATGCTAATAAACTGACTTAGGTCCATAGGAATTTGTGAAGAATCAAAAAAGATTCATAGGAAATATTTACTTTTGCCTACATTTTAAAGAATAGATTTATAGTGTTCTGTCATGCACAGATTGTGAGAAATAGCACTGTGAATCAATTGAGAAGGATAAACAATGACATCAAGGTAGAGAAAGGTGTATCATGTTTTGATAATCAGAGAGTAGTCCATTTTCTTCAGTAGTATTGAACATGAGTTAAAAATGCAAAAATAAATGATGAAAATCTGAATATTTGATCAAACAGTTGATATTTTATTTAGTAAATGGGCTAGCCACTGAAATGTTTTGATCAAGAGAATGACATAAAAGTTTGTTCTGGAATAATTCAGGAAATCATTTTAACATACTTTGAAGATTTATGGTTTTGTATACATGTGAAATTATTAATCATTATACATAAGTATGTTGATATGTTTGTTAGAAGAAAGGAAAGAAGAAAAAGGAGAAGATGGAGGAGGAGGAGAAAGTGAAGCATGTATCTCTGACTGTCTTTACATTTTTTTCTCTTTTCTCTTAACTCTCAACATTTAAATAGTCTTTAATATATTAGTTATTGATATATTCCTTATCGAGACATATTACAACTTACCCATGGACACCTCTCCTCAGATAATTTTCTTCATGTCTTTCCAAGAATTTATCACAGTCCAATTACTATGCAGGATACTGTCATCCAACATGACTAGATACCTGCCTTTTTTGTCCCCTTTAGACATAATAAGGACACATGTCCAACTATCGTTGTATTGGTTTCTATTTGAATTTCTAAAAATGGAGGTGGAAGGGGAATATTTTTTTGATATGAAAATATTCTTGGATATTGTGTTTAATGAGGTTATTTGATCTAATCCAATAATTAATAATACTACTGTTTCTCTCCAATGATTTAATTCAGCTTCTAATCTACAAAACCGTTATTAAAAACTTATTTTAAAAGATACCTTCCATTTTTCATGTTAGAGCTTTGTCATCTGAGAGGAAAATATTATTTTCCACTCAATTTATTACTTTAAAAGGTCTATGATTTTATTACTTATACATATTTCCTCTACTGATCAGAATCCTTAGTGCCTTAAAAGCTAAAAATATCTAAAGCCATTGTAAGAAATAAAATTAATATAGAGTGATAAAATTAAAAATATCATGGTTTCAAAGGGTTTATTGAACTCCATTTAGAAAAATGAAGCCACATGCCTGTTGTGTTAGTTCAAAATACCCGGGCCCTGTTACCTCTTCCTATCATCCTGGCTCTGCTTCTAATCGCCAAAACAAGAGGAAGTACCAATGCTGTCCTCAGTCTTTATACTCCTGATTATGTAATTACACTTCCTGCCCACCTGATTACACAAGAAGAATCATAGGAAATGTAGTTTGAAAGAGATCTAAATGTCCACAGGAAGTTTAGATCAGGGACCTCAAAATTAGTTCAAGGATCCCCAAATTTCCAATATCACACCATAAAAATACCTTTAGTATTTTTATCTTTGATCAAATATCTTTACTTTCTACCTTTGACCAAGTGTCTTTGTCATTTTATTTTGTTTGGTTCCCCTTGAAGTAATTTTTATCTCTTCCCATAATGGGGTCATTTCATTTTGATCTAGAAAGACTCTTGAGTATTATCTAAGATAATTTTTTCATTTTACATATGAGAAAAATTAGGTTCATATTTTCTTATGACCAAAAATAAATAACATAAATCATTCTAAATATAACTTATATTGGTATTCACATTGAAATCTGTTATTAGACCCTTAGTCTTCCTTCCTTCTTGTCATGAGACAGCTTTCACAGTTCTTCAATCACAAAAAAATTAAAAAAGACAAAAATAATTCAGTAAAGACTATGAATAAGTATATGGAATAAATAGATATAAATAGTGGACTAGAGGCAAGTCCTTTCTCAACATCACTCTCCTAACAAAAAAAATGTCTTCAATCAAATTTTGGAGTGACAATGAACAAAATATCAGGGTAAGTCATCTTTTCTAGCCCAAGGATACAGGAGGTAGGCAAAAGAAATTTGTAACACCAGATTGTTGACCTATCTGGAGCCCACACATGACAACAGCAATAAGAGTCATAGCAGCAAAGACAAATTTGAGGAGCTCTCATACTGGAGATAGCAAAAGAGTCAGAAAACTGGTTAGAAAAGACTATAGGTGACCCTTTGCTGATACTGGTACAGCTGGCACTGATTAGCAAATATATTGCCCATACCCAGTTCTGGATCATAGTTCCAAGGCAAAGAGTATTGTTAGTACTTGTACAGCTCAGGAAAACAGTGACCACATCACACCCAAGGTCATCCACTTTGGAAGCACAAAAAACTTGCAGAATCACATAACAAACTCTGAAAACAATATTACAATAAAGCCTGTAACTTCAGAAATGCCCAGGTGAGCAGAGTTCATATTATGTTTCTCTTAAGTGTCAAAATTGATGAATTTTTTTCCTATTCAGCTCTAGTCATTTCATCAGGAATGCTTAAAAGTCTTCTATTTCCTTAAATATTCATTTCTTCCTTTGGAGAATTATGCTCAATTTCAGTGGGTAAGTGATTCTTAGTTTTAAATTTAGACCCTTTGCCTTTCAGAATGTCATATTTCATGCCTTTCAGTTCTTTAATGTAAAAGGTGTTATAGCCTATATAATCTTTTTTATTTTTAAACATTTATTAATATTCATTTTTAACCTGTTTACATGCTTCATACCTCTACTTTCCCCTTCACCCCACCGCATTCCCCCCACCCATGGCCAATGCACATTTCCACTGGTTGTAGCATGTGTCCTTGTTTAGGGCCTATTTCCATATTGTTGATAGTTGCATTGGTGTGGTCCTTTCGAGTCCACATCCCCAATCATGTCCGCCTCAGCCCATGCATTCAAACAATTGATTATCTTCAATGTTTCCTCTCCTGCAGATCTTCCTCTGAATGTGGGTAGCGTTTTTTACCATATATCCCTCATAGCTGTCTTGTGTCATTGCATTGCTGCTGGTACAGAAGTACATTACATTCGATTTTACCATAGTATATCAGTCTCTGTGTACAGTGTTCTTCTGGCTCTGCTCCTTTCCCTCTGCATCAGTTCCTGGAGGTCTCTACAGTTCGCCTGGAACTCCTCCAGTTTATTATTCCTTTTTGCA
>NW_025353833.1:0-7436 GCF_016433145.1 Gracilinanus agilis
AAATTCCTCCTTATGTAAGGAGGAATTTAGGGCATTCTTTATATTGAGACAGATTGGTGAAGTAAAAAGAATTCTGAACCAGGAAGTAAATGACCTGGGTTTTCTTGGTTCTTGCTCCTTACAAAAATGAGAGCATTGAACAAAACACACAAAACCAAGTTTCCTTTGTATCTCTAACACCTGGCACAGTGCCTGGCACATAGTCATCTCTCATTAAATATTTGTTGACAGATTTTCTCATTTTTAAAGTAAAGATGATAATAAACCTATACAAATTCTATTTTCTCTAGCCATTCAATGGAGCTAAAAGGATTTGACATTATGATGTTAAATTGTAAAAGGGCTAAGCTAGGTGGTTCAGTACATTGAGAGACAAGCCTTGAGACTAGAGGTCCTGACTTCAAATATGGCCCCAGACACTTCCCAGCTGTGTGACCCTGGGCATGTTACTTGAACCCCCATTGCCTAGCCCTTATCTTCTGCCTTGGAACCAATACATAGTATTGATTCTAAGACAGAAGGCAAGGCTGTAAAAAAATTGTATTGTAAATACCTGAATAGGGGATATTATAAAGAAGTTACTGTCCAGACCAGGGTGGGATGAGGGGAGGAATGGTATCAAGGGAGCTCTTCCTCTTTCAAATATTCTAGGGAAGTAGCTGATATCCGTGGAATAGTTGTCAAGTGCTATGATGCCTTAGAAGAGTTATGAGTAAATGCAATTTTATAGAAAAAAATATCTGGAGTCCTTGAGAAGAAGTGAGGGGTGGACAGGTTCAGTAGAAAAAAAAAAGAATGCTTAGATGGATAGAGGATTCAGGACACAAATAGTCATAGCTTACATTTACGTAATTGCCTCATATGATACTCACTTCACAAAAATCCTGGAAGCATTATTCCCTGCACTTTGTAGAAGAAGATACAGTTTCAGAAAAGTTAGGCAACTTGTCCATAGTCACATGACTGCTAAGTGGCCATAAGTAGGACTTGAATGTAGGAATTTTTTTTATATCTTTCTACTAAATTATGCTGCCTTTCACAACCCATAAAAATACTCTGGGACAGAATAAATAAAGGAGTGATAATAGTCTGTTCAGGAGAATACCATGGAAGGAGCACTGATTGAGGAGTTGGAGCCCTGAAGTATGTGAATTTTTTTTAATACTTTTGATAATTTTTCAATTTAATTAATTTCCTTTGTAGTACTATGTATTTTATTTAATACCTTTAAAATCATTATTCAAAGAAAGGATTTTACAGACTGCTTTCAGGGATGATTTATGAATGAACTGACAATGGAGAAAGATTCAACAAATCCTTTTCTGGATTTTCATTCATGTTATGCTCACTAACCATAGGTATCCCCCAAGGCTCTCTCAATCTCATCACCCTCTTTACTTTCTTTCTTAGTGTTCTAATCACTTTCTTCAGGTGTCTTCATGTCACACCCTTTCTTAATGCACTGCACTGCTAAACAATTACCTCTGCTATAAAATATCAAGTCCTAGGGACATCGAGGCAGTTCAGTGGATAGAGAGCCAAAGCCAAGCCTGGAGACAGAAAGTCCTGGTTTAAATCTGACCTCAGACATGTCCCAGCTGTGTAACCCTGGACAAGTCACTAACCTCAGTTGCCTAACCTTTACCACTCTTCTGCCCTGGAAACCGGTATTTGGTATTAATTCTAAGGCAGAAGGAAAAGGTTTTAAAAATAAAAAAAAAAATAAATAAAATATCAAGTCCTCATGTTGGCATTTCATGATCTTGTGCCTTTCCCCTTTTACAGGTTTCTTACACTATTCTCACCTTTATATTTCAGCTACCCTGGCCTGCTTAGTCTTCCTTACACCACATTCCTCTCCAAGCTCTGTGCCTTTGTACTGGTTATCTCCCATGACTTGAATGTCCTTCCTCTTCACCTCTGCCTCTCAGTTTCCCTGGCTTTCTACAAGACTCAATTCAAATACCACTTTATGTCAGAGGCCTTAACTGGTTCACCCTTAATGCTAGTACCTTCTCTAAGATTACCTACTTTGTTTATATAGTATAGTTATTTTCATGTTTGTTTCTTCCATTCGGATGTGAGTTCCTGGAGAGCTGGGATTATATTTTTGTTTCATTATGTTTTAATTTCTTTGTATGAAAATGTTTAACCCAGGGCTCAGAAAATAGTAAATTCCGAATAAATGCTTGTTGATTGCTTGACTGTTAGATAGGCTTGAGGTGTACCCTAGGGAGTACAGAGCAGATCTCCCAAATCCTGGAGAGACTATCGCTCTGTGAGTGACTGAACTGAACCTTCTGCTCACTTTGAAGAGCCCTAAGGACAAAAGGTGTTTGATGTTCTGAGAAGTCTGTGCCACCCAATCAGACCTTGATCTCTAGTTCAGAAAAGGGACTAGAATTAGAAAATTGAATATAACCCAAATAATAATTATAAATACTGGATTGATCATTTCTCTGGGATATGGGATCCCAGGTTCAAAGCTGGAAGGAGCCTCAGGATTCATTAAGCTTCATCTCCTCCTTTCACCCTCTCATCTCTCCTGTATTGTTCTTTACAAACCTAACGGGATTTTCAAGCCTTAGAATGAAAATGCTTCTCCCAGCTGACTCTGATAGCTAAGGACCTGGACTCATTTCAACATCCCCAGCGTTGTAGCAGCAGCACTGCTCTGGTAGAATCATTAGACAGAGGTCAAAAGGAACTCAAGAAGGGAAGTTGGGACTCAAGCGGGAAGCTCTGAAGCAGGAAGAAACAGTAGAGAAATTGTGAAGGGGAGGAATACTCCCCTAAGATTTACTAGAGGAGGAGATTCTCCACATTTCTTTTTGTCAATAGTTAGCTCTTATGTTAGCTCTCAATGCACATAACAAACACATTTTGTGTTGAACAACTATTAAAGTGTCAGTGGTATGTTAAGATAATAAGAGATTTACTCTTTCCACTTCTACTTCCACTGACCAAAAAAAAAAAAATCTTTCCTCTTGTCACAAATAACTTTCCTATTGATCAAAGGGAAGGAGGACACTGAAAACTAAACTCATTTGCACCTGGAGTCAATCTTAGTTCCTTTCATTATTTTTTCTGATAACAGAAAATAAATAGTAGTAAGATTTTGAAGATATAATAACAATATATCTGACAGGGAAGAAGGCCCTTTCACTTTCATTACTTGGGACACAAGGATTCTCACTATTTTCCCACCAACAGGAGGTAAGGGCATAATCTACCAAATGTCAAGTCCTTACTGTCAGCAGGCATCCATTGGTTTGGATTGTGATAGTTTATAATTCAGCGGTTCCTAAACTTTTTTGGCCTACCGCCCCCTTTCCAGAAAAAATATTACTTAGTGCCCCTGGAAATTAATTTTTTTTTAATTTTAATAGCAATTAATAGGAAAGATGAATGCACCTGTGGCCATCACCGTCCTCCTGGATCGCTGCAGCACCCACCAGGGGGCAGTGGCACCCACTTTGGGAATCACTGGTTTATATGGTATATGCATGGGCAAGATAAATGTAAATTTTAATTTCTGGGTAAGTCAAATAAATTAATTACAATTTAGAATATAATACAGATAATAAATATAAATACTTGACATATCATGTTCCTTTGGACATATGACCACAGATTTAGAACTATAAGGGATATTAGAAAATAATTTTAACTCAATCCCCTCATTTCTTCATCTTCATCCTTCTTGACCTCTGTGATATTTGACACTTTTATTCATTTGCTCTTCCCAGATATATTCCCTACCTTAGATTTTTGCTGAACAACTTTCTTCCCTAGTTTGACTTATACCTGTCTGAATGATTCTTCTTAGACTCCTTTGAAGGCTCATCATCCATATATCACTCCCTATGTATGAATATTCCCCAAGCCTCTCTCTACTGAGCTTTTCTCTTCTTTCTATATACTATATCTCCTGGTGATTATATCAGCTGCCATGGATTCAGCTATTTTCTTCATGCTGATGGCTTCTAAATCTACATATTCAGCTCTCATCTTTTTCCTGAGTTCCAGTCCCATATTACATATTTTCTGCTGAATTATATCCATTTAGATGCCTTGTACAGATCTTAAATTCAATATACCTAAAGAAGAACTCATTTTTTTTTTTGTGACAGTCCTCCCCCTAACTTCCCTATTTCTGACAAGGTTACTGTGGGAAGCCAATAAGAGAAACAGTCTCAAATAGATAAAAATCTGAGACTCTTCTTTTGACTCCTTTTGTGATCCACACCCTTTCTTGTTGAAAAGTAGTGTGGCCTTATTGGAAAGCTTTAAGCTCTTAGCAAACCAGAAGTCAAGAGGTTAACATTCTCCCCTTTGGTCAGGAATGCAGCTGCTGGGTTTCAAAAGTAGTTTGAGACAGTCAAGGCCAAAAAATTCAGGGACTTCCTGACCCAGCAAAATATTCCCAGACTTAACTGATGATGAGGCAGCTACAATCCAACCTTGTACTCTTATCTTCACCTTGAAATTTCTGAGGCTTCTGTGTGTTGTCTAAAGTAATTGAAATGTCTACGAAAATGTAAAACTCTCTCTGTGCTTGTGGATGAAAGGGAGTTTGAATTTTCATATATAATAAACTTGTGACTCAATGGCACTTCGGAGAAGCAGCTATGAGTTAACAGTCAAGATCATCTCCCATGTCTGGTTTCTTTATTAACTAAGCCGTCCTTATCAGATTATCAGGAGATGATAAATAGACTTCAACAGGTTACGTCAAACTTCCCATTACCAATTCCCAACTTTAGATTCATCTTCCATTCTTCATTGTCCCTAACCTTGTTCCTTACTCCATATTAAAAAAAAATCTTATCAATTTTACCTCCATGGCATTTTTTTCTCTGTATTCACAAAGCCATCACCCTTTTTTAGGCTTTCATCAATCCTTATCTGAATCTATTATAATACTCTCTCTGTATGTAGCCTCTCCTTTTTCCATATCTCTCTCCCTTTCAAAAAGCTTTGGTGACCTCCTATTGACTCAAGATAAAATATAAATTCTTTTTTTTTGGCATTTAAATCACATTTTAGGGGGCAGAATCAAGATGCCCACTTAGAAGCAGCAAAAGCTGAATCCTCTGTGAAAACCCTTCCACCCCAATCAAAAACAAAGAGCTTCAAGGGAACAGAAAACCAAATCTAACAAAAGGACAGAGCCAAGGGACCCCCCTGTTCGATTTAACTTAAAAGGTATGCAGAGAAGGCTGGATTCTCTTATTTAAGGAATAAATCCCCTCCCCTACCTACTGTGCTGAGTCTCCAGCAATAGCTGGAATCTCAGGGAGAAGGCTCAATAGCTGTGCCAGGCTCAGGGCTCTAACCACAGCCAGCAGAGAGGCAGCTAGAGGAGAGGCATAGGGGGAGGGCAGCCCTAGTCACAGCCACTACACTATATCTTGGGCCTCTGCTTCTCAAGGTTTTGGCTTCAGGGTACATCCAGTTCCACAGATCAGCTTCCCCCCTTCCCCCACAATAGGGCAAATAAGAAGCCTTCAGAGGGCTGTTTGTTTTGAATTTAGGGAGGTGCTATTTGGAAGTGTCTAGCAGACTTCCTATGGACACGTGGGAGCTATGAGACTACATTTCCCGTGATTCCAATGGGTTTCTGGTTTCTGGTTTTTGGGCGTGGGGACATCAGACATCTCCACGCATAGGTCAGCTTAAATTCTGAGGAGGGCCTAGAGAAGGCCTCTTGGTTTCCTGAGTGGCTGGCTGGCTGGCGGACAAGAGAGACAGGATGGGCACTAGCGGTAAATTTAAAAGATAGTCAAGTGTGGTCATATTTTACCAACAAGGCCATGGCTATTAAAATATTAATTTCTCTTATATTATATGTCTTTATCATTTTTAATCATAACAGGGTCAACACCCCCTCCCCTACCAACTGAGCTGAGAGCTGCTATAAGAATCCTGCTGACTGGGATCCCAGGGTAAAGGCTGCAATCTTGACAGAATTCCTTGATAACATGGCAGGAAGCACAGCTTCCTTCAGCCTCCACACCTTCATCTTCACCTTCAGCTTCTACTGCCAGCTGGGGAAGATCTGACCTCAGGGCTCATTAATACTCCATCAGCCTAATCTAGTCAATCAGCAGAGCATAGAAAAAGTCCCTTCAGAACTGAATAGCCCAAACCCATAGATTATAGCCAATGACAGAGGAGAAAAGGAAAAAATATGAGTAAACAACAGAAAAAGAAAAAAGATATCATAATGGATGCTCGTATCCAGGTAATGAACAAAAAAGCAAATGGAACAGAGGAGGACCAAAGAACGCAAAGCAAAGATGCAGAAATTCCAGCAAATTGGACTCAGGCTTTGGAAGAACTCAAAATACAATTAAAAAAACAATTAATACATGCTGAATACAATTGGGAAAAGAATTTAAAAAGCAAAATAAATCATCTGGAAACAGAGGCACATGAACTAAAACAAGAAAATAGTTTCCTAAAAGGCAGAATTGACCAGTTTGAAAACAAGGCAAAGAAAGTGAAAGATGATCTACAAAGAAAAAACAGACCAGAAGGAGAAAGATGAACAAAAATCCAGGGATCACATTCAATCTTCAAAAATTAGAATCCAACAACTAGAAGCAAATGATTTCATGAGGCAGCAAGAGTCTATAAAACAAAATCAAAATAATTTTAAAAATTGAGGAAAATATGAAACACCTTATTGATAAAATTACAGACATGGAAAACAGATCTTGAAGTGTCAATTTAAGAATTATTGGATTACCAGAATATCACGACAAAAGAAAAAGTCTGGACATCATTCTACAGGAAATTATCCAAGAAAACTGCCTCAACATTCTTGAACAAGAGGGAAAAGTGGAGATTGAAAGAATCCAAAGATCACCTCCTGCATTTAAACCCCAATTGACAGTGCCCAGAAATGTTATAGCCAAATTCAAGAACTACAAGACCAAGGAAAAGATACTATCAACTGCTAAAAAGAAAACATTCAGATATCATGGAACCACAGTTAGGATAACACAGGACCTGAGTGGATCCACACTGAATGACCAGAAGGCATGGAATATGATATTCTGGAAAGCAAGGGAACTGGGTCTACAACCAAGAATCAACAACCCAGCAAAATTGACTATATTCTTGCAGGGAAAAGTATGGTCATTTAATAAAATAGAAGACTTCTAAGCATTCATAAAGAAAAGACCTGACTTAAACAGAAAATTTGATGCCTAAACACAGAACTCAAGAAAATCACCAAAAGGTAATTAAGAAAGAGAAAAACAAACAAACAAAAAACTTTTTTTAAGGGACCCAATAAGTTTAAATGATTTGTATTCCAAAAGAAAAGATATATTGGCAAATCTTAAAAATTGTTATTATCATCAGGGTAGCTAAAAGAAGTATACTTAGAGGGAACAGTGACAAACTGTATAGGATGAAATGTCAAA
>NW_025353834.1:0-2008 GCF_016433145.1 Gracilinanus agilis
ATAATATATACATAATGTATTATTTACAATAATTAATCTCTAAATATACATAAATATGATATATAATTTAAAAATAATATAATTTATAAATATTTATTTATTTAAACCTTACCTACTGCTTTAGATTCACTCACTTCTAAAACTGAATCGTGGCAAAAGCTAGGCAATGAGGGTTAAGGGACTTGCCCAGGGTCACTCAGCTAGGAAATGTCTCAGGACCTCCCTCCCCAGGCCTAGCTCTCTGTTCACTGAGCCGCCTAGCTGCTCCTTCTATCGTTTTCAAGTAACGTGTTATCAAAACTAAAAAAAAAAAAAAAAACCCACATTAAAAAAACCAACAACCACCTTTTACCTCTAAACATAGCTAGACAAGCCCAGCTAACATGTAAATAAGGGGCAATGCCTGAATTATTTTGCACAGATGTTTGTTGGCTTCCTAAGGAAATGCACTAAAATGCTAATACATAAAACTATATAATAAATAAATAAGTAACACGAGATAATATTTGTGAAGCACTTAGCCAGGGCCTGGCACATTCATAGGCATTTAATAAATGCTTGTTCCTTTCCCCTTCAAACTAAACCTGGGCTGAGATAACAGAAGAGATGAGGAAACTATGGAGGCCCAGAGAGGTGACTTCCCAAAAATCATGTGGGTAGTAAATGACAGGGCCAGGTCTTTTGATTCTAAATTTAGAGCTCTTTCCTCAACAGCACATTGCTTCTCCAAATAGCAGCTCGCATTTACACAACATTTTCAGATTTAAAAAAAAATTATTATCAGTAACCTTATGAGACATGAAATTATCCTTATTTAACAGATGGGGAAACTGAGGTACAGAAAAGTTAAGTGTCCTATTCAGAGTTCTACAGCTAGTAAATGTCAGAGCCAGGACTTGTATTCAGATCTCAGTGCTCTCCTCTGCATGTAAGAATGCCTACTCTCTTGGCTTCTTTTTTCTATTTTAAACACTTACCTTCTGTCTTAGAATCAATACTAAGTATCAGTTCCAAGACAAAGGAGCGGTAAGAGCTAAGAAATTGGGGGTAAAGTGACTTTCCCAGGGTCACCCAGCTAGGAAATATCGGAGACCAGATTTGACCCCATCTTTAGTGACTTGCCTGGTGTCACAAAGCTAGGAAGTATCTGATATCAGATTTGAACCCAGAACCTCCCGTCTCTAGTACTGGCTTTCTCCTCATAGCCCCAGTAAGCATGCATTAAGCACCCACTATGTGCCAGGCACTGGCTGGGCTGAGTATTCAGAGAAAGGCAAAAGACAGCCCTCGACCTGAAGGAGCTCATTGTTTAGTGGAGAGGATAACATGGAAGAAACAAGCAGGATAAACTAGAGAATCAACAAGCAGGACACTAGAATGAAGAGAGACTGAGAAAGAAAGGCTTCTCACAGAAGGGGGGATTTTAACTGGGACTTGAAGAAGTCTAGGCGGCAGAGATGAGGAAGAAGGAAGAAAACCCCGGGAGCCAGGAGAGCTGGTTAGAGGAACTGCAAGTCCCTGCCTCACCAGAGGGGAAGGATGGGGTGCTTGTGCAGAGCAAGAAGGCTGGAAAGAAGGGGCAGGTTCTAGAGGGCTGTGAAAAGACTTCAGCCCTGCCTGGGCTTTCTGACTCCGAGGCTAGCTGTCTATCCAGCACCCTGCTGGCTCTCAACAACAATAATAATAGCTAACATATAGGTACCACTTTATGGTCTGCAAGCCCTTTACGTAATTCTCTCATTTGCTCCTCTCAAGCACCTGTTGAGGTAGATCACATCCGAATCCTGATTTTATAGAAGAGGAAATTAAGGCTCAGAGAAATTCAGTGATTGACTAAGAGTCACAAAGTTAGTTTTTTGAGGCAGAATTTAAATGTAGATCTTCCCAAGTGCCTGTCCAGTTTGTATTCAGTATTCTACACTTCTTCCCTTGCCAATAAATAAATTGTGGCCAATTCCAAGTCCAATGCTTTCGAGTTCTCTCTCTCCCTCTCCCTCTCCCTCTCCCT
>NW_025353835.1:0-5640 GCF_016433145.1 Gracilinanus agilis
GAGAGAGAGAGAGAGAGAGAGAGAGAGAGAGAGCGAGAGAGCGCAAGCAGGAAAATGAGAGGTATGTATTATTGCTGTGTTGAAATATTTGGACTTGCTCTACTATATGTGGATAGACTATAATTGACCTCAGAGAGCAAATTTAGGAACACTGTAGAATCTGCAGGGCCAATTTTAAGACTAGCTGTCAGGAAAAGCAAATAATTGATGAAACAAACAAACAAATGAACAATATACTGATAATTTGAACTCATCAGAAGGGGAGTAAGTTGCCTTAGGAGGTGGTGGCTTCTCTCTTACTGGACTTCATCATGTAATTTATAGTGCAACTTCATCAGTTGCACTATAAATGAGATTCTTTGTATGTTTTGGAATAGGTATCTGTGGTTCTTTCCAACTTTGAAACCTGAGATTTTATGAACTAATCTATAGGCAAATCAGTAGTATATGAGATGTAAGCAAAATGTAAATAATATTTTTCAAAGATATTAGAATTTAGTCATCACAACAAAAATTAATGTTCCCTTCTAAGCAATTACCTTAGAAGCCTATCTACCTAAACCAAAAATGCTACTACAATTCAAAGCATTTTTGTGCCAACTCTTTTGCAGGTACCAAGTACTGTGTGTTCTTTCACCTATTGTTGAAATTTGCAAATTTTCACATTTTTAAAGTAAATTTTATTTTTTATTAGACAACTGATTAGAGTCAAAGTTATTCACTTCAGTGGGTAATAATTTTCTTTTTTGTAAAAAGTTGTGACTATAAATGCAAGTGATTTCTTTTGTGACTCAAAAATTACTCTGAAGGCAATTTCAAAAGAGGAGGTATGTGAAATAGTACAACCAGTACAATAAGCATATGAGAAGTTCCTAAATTATGTTACCAACTTACAAATGGATCTGTAAATAGATTAACAATACCAGGGGCCACATTCATATTTTAGGTATCAGAAATATCTAGAAGTCACTTTGAGGTAGTCATACCCTGGGTATCCCAGAAACAAAGAATTCAGAAGTGGTAAGACTTTCTAAGCATAAAGTAAGTCATTAATTTGAGAACTGCAGGTTTTTATGGTAGAGTGTGGAAAAGACTTTGGTAGGTACAATCAAATTTCTTCCCTAGCCTTGTCCCCTAAAGCTAAAGATTTTGAGTTAAAAGGAATTGTGCAAGGACAGCGTAGTCATTAACAGATAGATATCAATTTGGAGGAAAGTCAATAATATTACTGTTCAAGATTATCATAACCTTGAATGAAGAAATAGATGACATTCTAATTAAGTTTGTAGATGGTACAACGTTGGGAGCAATAGCTAATAAATTGTATGACAAAGTCAAGATTCAAAATACCTTGACAGATTAAGATTATGGCCTATCCTCTAAAGAGATAGAATTTAATAGGGCATAAGCATTATTCTACATGGGGTCAGATGCTTAATTTTAAAAGGATAGGTAGAGGAGGTATGGTTAAATAACTACTTACTTGCATAATAATAGTGATGATAATATGGAAAAGGAGGAGGAGGAGGAAGAGAAGAAATAACATTTATAGCAATTTCAGGTTTTCCAAGTGCTTTACAAAATTTTCACCATTTGATTATTACAACTTTATGAGGTTAGTGTTATTGCTACTTCTATTTTACATGTAAGGGGATTGATATTGAGAGTGGTTGTCACTTTTTCAGGGTCATAGAGCTAGTAAATATACCTGAGGTTGCATTTAAAGAAAGATCTTTCTGACTCTATTATGCTATCTAACTTTGATTCTTATTGGACTTTGAGCTCTAGCTATCTCAACAGTAAAACTTGGCAGTCAAAAATGTTCTCAGAACAAGGTAAATTATAATCCTTCTGTGCTGTTCTCTGGTCAGGCCACCTCTAGTTTGTTGTTCTTAATTTTGGGGAACAATATTTTATGAAAGACAGTTAAGTTGAAAAATATTGTGGCATAGATAGCTATTTTGGAAATTAGAAGTCTTGAGTTAAAAGTCTGTCTCACAATCACTGATCGTGTGATCCTTGGACAAATCATTCAATTCCAGTGATTCAGGGAAAATATTAAAAGTCACAGAAAATGTAGCATTCTGCTTTAGTAGGGTAAATTTCTCCCTGAGTCCTCCCTACATTAATGGAATCACAGATGTGTAGGGGAAAAATGATGATTTGGAAAGGGTCTCAAGAAAGGAAAGCATGATAGTAAAAGGAACTCATATAAGAAGCAGTTAAAGAATTGAAGATACTTAGACTAAAGAAGACAAGAATTAAAGGATACATGATAAATGTATTTCAGTGTTTCATATAGAACCTTTCCCTGGGCTCACTCTGAAAATTTTCAAATATATCTGGTCAACTACTTTTTGACAATGTTGAAGGAAAATTTTGTCAGTTAAAGTCAGTCTCTAAGAACCCTTCCAAAACTAAGATTCTTTCCCTCTATGTGGTTGGTACATCACATTGTCCATCAAACCCCTTGGAAACAATATTAATAATTGTCATTAAGTTCTTTACCATTATTTGTATCACCATTTAGCAATATTATAGGTTAAACAGAATTTTGTAGACTCACCTAGAAACCCACCATTTATATATGATTGTTTCTATGGAAACATGTCTTCTGAATTTTTCACCCAGCTGATTTACAAATACATTATTGGGATACAATCTGTCTGTAAGTTGTGGGACTGCCTGTGCAGCCACCCTAAGTTTATTTATTTGAGACACAAGACTCTTGTGGATATAAGTGTTTTTGCATGTTTACTAAAAACTTGTTTCTATTTTACGTAGCTAGCTATACCTTATACATTTCCTCTATTATCTCAAGATTGACAACTATGATGGACCTTAGAAATAGTTTTGTCTCAACTCCTCATATTTGTAGATGAGAAAAGGGAGTTCCAGAGATGTTAACTTGCCCGTATTCCCTGAGTTAGTGGCAGAATGAGGATAGGTTCCCTGATTCCCATTTCACGTTTTTTCTGTATCATCTTGTCATTCACATTTTCCTTTTCATGTATCTTCACTGAAATTCTTTTGTTTAGGGTTAAAAGTCATGTTTCACAAAACTACTCAAGCCTTTTACACTCTTAAAATTCAATGAAATGTCATGGTAACCTAAATTCCAATAAATATTTATGAAATGCTCGTCTGCATTGTGCTAAGCAAGTAAATTTGACTGTGCAAACACTTATTAAGTCTGTAAGCAGATATTTATTAAGTATGTCCATGCCAAGTTTCAGTGAGGTGTATATAACAAGGCCAGGAAGACCTGGGTTCAGATCTTACCTGTAAGCATGTTCTAGCAGAGGTGAAGGGCAACTTCATTGTCTAACAGCAGTTTACTGGGTTTTAGTTGCACAGAACAATCTGTCCCCCATAAGATAACTTTGTCTGAATTCAATATCATGAAGAATGTCTCAGTTTCTGAAGTGCTAAGTCTTCTTAACTCTGTTGAGAACACTAAATTCCACTCAAAGCCTTTTTTTTTTTTTACATGCCAATGTTGCTTATGAGGCTACTTTATTTTTTTAAACATTTATTAATATTTGTTTTTAACATAGTTACGTGATTCATGCTCCTACTTTCCCCTTCACCCCCCGCACCTGCCTCCATAGCCGACGCACATTTCCACTGGTTTTATCATGTGTCATTGATCAAAACCTATTTCCAAATTGTTGTTAGTTGCTTTGGTGTGGTAGTTTCCAGTCTACATCCCCAATCATGTCCACCCCAACTCATGCATTCAAGCAGTTGTTTTTCTTATATGTTTCCTCTCCTGTAGTCCTTCCTCTGAATGTGGGTAGCGTTCTTTACCATAAATCCCTCAGAATTGTCCTGGGTGATTTCATTGCTGCTGGTACATAAGTCCGTTGCATTCGATTTCACCACAGTATATCAGTCTCTGTGTACAATGTTCTTCTGGCTCTGCTCCTTTCACTCTGCATCAGTTCCTGGAGGTCTTTCTAGTTCACCTGGAACTCCTCCAGTTTATTATTCCTTTTAGCACAATAGTATTCTATCACCAGCATATACCATAATTTGTTCAGCCATTCCCCAACTGAAGGACATACCCTCATTTTCCAGTTTTTTGCCACCACAAAAAGCGCAGCTATAAATATTTTCGTACAAGTCTGTTTATTTATAATCTCTTTGGGGTAAAAACCTAACAATGGTATGGCTGGATCAAAGGGCAGGCATTTTTTTTATAGCCCTTTGAGAATGATTCCAAATTGCCAGCCAGAATGGCTGGATCAGTTCACAGCTCCACCAGCAATGCATTAATGTCCCAATTTTGCCACATCCCCTCCAACATTCATAACTCTCCCCTTCTTTCATTTTAGCCAATCTGCTAGGTGTGAGGTGATACCTCAAAGTTGTTTTGACTTGCATTTCTCTAATTATTAGAGATTTAGAACACTTTCTCATGTCCTTATTGATATTTTTAATTTCTTTACCTGAAAATTGCTTATTCATGTCTCTTGCCCATTTATCAATTGGAGAATGACTTGATTTTTTATACAATTGCTTTAACTCCTTGTATATTTGAGTAATTCCACCCCTGTCAGAGTTTTTTGTTATAAAGATTTTTTCCCAATTTGTTGTTTCCCTTCTGATTTTGACTACATTGTTTTTGTTTGTACAAAAGCCTTTTAGTTTAATATAATCAAAACCATTTAATTTACATTTTGTAATTTTCTCTAACTCTTGCTTGGTTTTCAAATCTTTCCTTTCCCAGAGATCTGACAAGTATACTATTCTGTGTTCACTTAACTTATTTATAGTTTTCCTCTTTATATTCAAGTCATTAACCCATTCTGATTTTATCTTGGTGTAGGGTTTGAGGTGTTGATCTAAACCTAATCTCTCCCATATTGTTTTCCAAATTTCCCAGCAGTATTTGTCAAATAGTGGATTCATGTCCCAAAAGTTGGGCTCTTTGGGTTTATTATACACTGTCTTGCTGACCTCACTTACCCCAAGTCTATTCCACTGATCCTCCCTTCTGTCTCTTAGCCAGTACCATATTGTTTTGATGACTGCTGCTTTATAGTATAGTTTAATATCTGGTACTGCTAGGCCCCCTTCCTTCACAGTTTTTTCATTATTTCCCTTGATATTCTTGATCTTTTGTTATTCCAAATGAAATTTGTTATAGTTTTTTCTAATTCAGTAAAGAAGTTTTTTGGTAGTTTGATAGTTATGGTGCTAAATAGGTAAATTAATTTGGGTAGAATGGTCATTTTTATTATGTTAGCTTGTCCTACCCATGAGCAATCAATGTTTTTCCAATTGTTTAGATTCAGTTTTATTTGTTTGTAGTTGTTTTCGTATAATTGCTGTGTTTGTTATGGTAGATAGATTCCCAAGTATTTTCTACTGTCTAGGGTGATTTTAAATGGTGTTTCTCTTTCTACCTCTTGCTGCTCTAATGTGTTGGAAATGTATAGAAATGCTGATGATTTATGTGCATTTATTTTGTATCCTGCAACTTTGCTAAAGTTGTTGATTATTTCTACAAGCTTCTTAGTTGATTATCTAGGATTTTTTAAGTATACCATCATATCATCTGCAAAGAGTGATAGCTTAGTCTCCTCATTGCCTATTTTGATACCTTCAATTTCTTTTTCTTCTCTAATTGCTACT
>NW_025353836.1:0-3415 GCF_016433145.1 Gracilinanus agilis
AAATGGAAAAAAAGAATAGGAAAGATCAGGAAACCAATAAACTGGGTGAGAATACATGAAGCCCTGGACTAGAATTTATCTTTTCTTATTAACATTCTTGAAAAGGTTGGGGAAAATACTATACTATATTGGTAGAAAGCATTTATACAATACTTGAAGGCTTTCAAAGTACTGCACAGATATTATCTAATTTGATCATTTGAAAGACTTTATGTTCATACTATTCCTGTTTTCCAGATAAGGAATGAATATCATGAAGTTCATCCAGGGCAAAGGCATGAAAATGGGAAATGGAGTATTGATATGAAAACACCAAGTGGACCAGGCCATATAGCAAAGGAACAGAGTGGAATGCACATTCAGCTTTTCTCTCCTCTGGTCCCCTGGGCTCTTTCCTCTGTGGCACAGCTTCCCTCCAACCTTTTCTATGTCCTTACTAGATTTGCCTAGCAGATTAAGATAATTTTAGAATCAGGAAGAAACTGAGTGGCCATTTTTAAAAACCATATCAGAAACAGAATGCTCATTGCAATAACATGATTAATGTTTTTCTGGAAGAAAAATATACACGAAGGGAAAACCCAGAACCTATTGAGACAACCTCTGTCCTTTTGAATAGCTCTAATTTTCAGGGCAGATAGGTGGTACAGTGGAAATAGTTCTGGGCTTTGAGTCAAAAAAAATTCATCTTCCTCAGTCCAAATTTTGTCTCAGATACTTACTATTTTATTTATCCCAATTATATGGGAAAACAAATGATGCTTTCATTTTAAAAAATTGAGTTTCAAGGTCTATCTCTGTTATACTTTCCCTCAGTCTTCTGAGGCAGCCAGCAATCTGATACAGATTTTACATATGCAATAATGTAAACCTTTTTTTCCATATCAATCATTTTTGGAAAAGATATTGAACAGAGAAAGTAAAATATAATCTTTTTAAAATTTAGATTCATCAGGTCTTTTCTCTAGAAGTGGATGGCATTTTTCATCATGAATTGTTGGAATTGTCTTGGATCACTCTAGTGCTGAGAATAGCTAGGTCACTTACACTTGTTCATCAAACAATATTTGTGTTGTTATATACAATATTATTCTGGTTTTGCTTCACTTTCTGTTCATACAGGCCTTTTCCAGATTTTCTGAAATTATCCTTATCATTTCTTATAGAGCATTATCATTCCATTGCAATCATATATCACAACTTATTCAGCCATTTACCGATTGATAGACATTTCCTCAATTTCCAATTCTTTTCCAAAATGAAAATCTATCAATATTTTTGTATAAACAGGTTCTCCATCCCTTTTTTATGTCATAAGAATATGATCTATTAGTGGTATTCCTGGATCAAAGTTTATGCACAGTTTTAGAGCCCTGTGGACATTGTTCAAGTGGCTTTCCAGAATAGTTAAATCAGATTATGCCACCACTGAAATGCATCACTATTCCAATTTTATAACATGGATATTTTTTCACATATAGATTGGACTAAATGACCACAGAGGTCCATCCTAACATCTAAATTAGGTGATTCCATGATCCTACAATTTATGCCTTTTCCATTTTGTATGTAAGTTGTAGTTTTTTACTGATGATCCTATAATTCTTTTCATCTTTAGAACCAAGGGAAACCAATGGATGCCTTCCATCTGGTGCTTCCCCCAACCCCAGAACTTAGGTAATTCAGATGAGTGCATTTACATGTTTTTATGAGTTCTATTGTACTGCCCCTACCAACCTTGATGCCTCTGTGGTAGGCTTTAGTCATTTTGAAAAAAGATGAATCTTGGTAAGTCATACTCTGTCCTTTAAACTAGATATCTTAAACAGAGCCAGAAATAACTTCCTCCTCTCTGGGCCTTGAATTTGTCTGCACCTAGAGTAGTTCAATATAACTAAAATGGTGAACTTAAAAGGAGCCCACAGTGTCACAATCAATGGAGAGCCAATGGATGATTTGGTTGTCAGGAGCTTCCTGCAGATTGCTAAGTGACTAATGGCTCCAGATCAATTCTAATTCAGGTTTGGTATATTTTCCACCTGAAAGAGAAGATAGTAAAAAAAAAAGACAGAAGAGTGGCATAAGGGATATTCTTTCCCCAAAGAAAATGAAGGTGCTTTTCCTGAAGGAAGGATTCTTTTATGTTAAAACAAAATACTTTTAAGATACAGTATTTCATCCTTGGGAATCCCTCTTCCAGTTAGCAGGTCATAATTACTCCATTGTTGTCAAATCACAGTAAAGTTTTCAGAAATGAATTTTGTCTGGTATTCAGATAACTGACTTGCAGTCAGCCAAGAGGGCACTACTCAGAGCCCTCACAGCTTGGTAGGCTTGCAAAAGCTTTGACATCTTTGATATAGTGTTTGAAAAAAAGACTACCTGAATATCACTGAGATATTGGAGAAAGACATCATGACAGGTGCTTAATAATCATAGTATTTAGAGTAATTAATAAAGACAAAAATTGTAAGAATATGTTTTACTCCTATAATTAAAATTTTTCCATCTAAATTAGTCTACATACTTTCTTCAGTACTAAAGATTTATTATGAAGGATAATTCTATCATCCCTTCTATTTTTCAACGAATATTTTTTTCTTCTTTGAGGCTTAAAGCAAGATACCTAAACTTTAAGATATTCTAAACTTTCTGAATTTGGCTTCTGATCTCGTTGCTCTAAAGTCACTGATGATTTAATGGCCAAATCTAATTGTCTTTTTTCAATCAGAACTCTTTTTTTGTAGTCTTTGAAACTCAAAATCACCCTCTTTGGGTTATTTTCTCCTCTATAGATTTCAATGACACTTCTCTACTGATTCTCCTTCTATCTGTATGAATGTTCCTCTATCCCCTATACTGGAACTACATCCATGTTATGAATGTTAATCTGGGGATTCTCCTAGACCTTTATTCTTTCTCTTACACACACACACACACACACACACACATATACATATATATGCATCATATATATATTCTTTATATCCCCATGAACTGACATACTTTATAACATTATGACTCATCCTCATCATCATCATAATTATCCCATATGATGTAAGAAAACATATACTAGTTTAATATTTAAAATGCACAATTTGGTTATTGTTGGAATGGGCATTGGCAGGTTCACTGGAAGCGAATATTTTCTTGGAAAACGAGTCTCTAGCCCCTTTGATAAATAAATAAGAAGGCCAAAGTTCAGATATGATAAGAAATGACCCAAAGAAAAGGAAAAAAACCTTAAGCATTCTGGGGTTTGCTCCTATATTTTCTGTGGTTAGGTGAGAAATGGAGTGAATTAAAACTAGTTGAGACTCTGGGAGAGAACAGCATCGGATGTTCTAAAAGTCAAATTTAAAAGTTAAAAATGGTAACATATTTTAGTCAACTTGGTTGTTGGCCATCTAAACCA
>NW_025353837.1:0-2021 GCF_016433145.1 Gracilinanus agilis
GATCCAGAGAGAGGCCCTGTGCCCTTTCTAGTCCTAGTCTTGTCACAGGAGGAGGAAATGGAGTCCCTCAAATGAGCTGGGCCAGAGGAGACGAGGCGGCTCCTGTACTCTTTCCCAGTAGGACTGGAGCTATGGGGCTGGTAAAAAACCCACAAACCCACAAACCCAAACTCCTTGAGCCTCAAATCCATTTGGGGAAGGATCCAGGGGAGAGAGAAGGCAGTGTCTGGAGTGGCAAGGTCACACGAGTGATCCCCCTGTCCAAGGGTCAATAGAGGTGCCCAAACTGAGTCCTCATGTCTGCCAGCTCTCTCAACGAACCCCTGTCCTGGGGCAGAAAGGGGGCCGAAAAGGAAAATGAGCCCGGCTCGGTGTAGAGCCTTCTCTCCTCCTGGGTGAGTGGCATCACCTTTCTCTGGACAGGGAAGGCACAACACCAATCTGTTCCACTGGGGACAAGTCGAGGCAACCCCATGGAGAATCCTTGGGTAGCCCTAGAAGTGGGAGGGCGCCCTGAGGCTGGGAAGGCAGGATGGGTGTATGGACTTCCTATGGGCCATCCAAGCCAAGGTCTAGTTTTGAATTGTGCCTCTGACACTTGAACTGGATGTATGACTCTGACCAAGTCATACTCCCCTTGGTCACTGTTCCTCTCTCACCCATGCCTTCCTGCAGTCTCCTGAGAGAATCTTGAACCCTTTTAGGAAAAAGGCAAAACACAATGGAGGGGTACTACTTATGGGTGCTGGACTGAGGCATCCTGCCATGGAGGAATCCCTCAAGAAACATTTACTGAGCTCTAGACTGGGCACAGGACGATGGGCTCCTGCTCTCGGCCAGTTTATGATCTTCCATCTCAGCTTTAGTCGTTTCCTATCCTTCTTCCCCTACAAACGGGCACCCCAGGTGTAGATGCTAGCTACCTGCAGCCAGGTCTTGGGGAGGGCAACCAATGTAAGAGCAGCCCTCGTCCAGCTTTGGACCCCTACCCTACCCTTCACCCCGCGGGACTGAGCTGATCGGTGGTTGGGCGGCGAGCAAGGAAGCATTGGTAGCCATTGGCCTAGGGCTGGGTGCCCACAGAGGTTATTTAGGCGGAGGAAAAGCTGTGTCTGCCTCAGGAGTTAGGGATTTGGACTAAGGAGACCTGGGGCTGAGCCCTGGCTCCCTTTCTCCCGCTCAGGTCCACCTGCTGACCAGCTGTTCCTGGGCAAGTCCCCTAATTTCTCGGCCTCAGTTTCCTTCTGTGTGGCGCCAGGAAGCGATTTCCCAGGAGAGAGGGGATGAGAATTGGGGCATTACCGACCTCACTCTCCAGTCTGGAGGGAAGAAAGTACTTCGGAAACCTTTGAAGTACTAACTAGAAGAATGTTCACCCTCGGGGCTTTTGATCATTGAATGACAAGGACAATTTTGACCCGGAGAAAGAATTAAGAGAAAGTCGGTCCGGAGCCAGGAGGAGACACCGGACTGGACTGGCCGGGCCCAGGCTCTAACTATTTAATAGGGGGAGGGCGTTCCTCGGACAAGTTATCTTTCCTTCTCTGGACCTCAGTTTCTTCCTCTGTAAAATGAGACACAATGCCACAGCTGGAAGGGACCATCAATTGGCTTGGCCCCAGTCCAAGGCTTTCATTTCGGAGGAGGAAACTGAGGCTGGAGCAGCTGACCGCTGAGGTCTCTTCCAGCTTTTTGCTGACTTCGTTTGCTTCCCAGGCTGCTGCTGGCCCAGCCTCTCCCAAATTCACGTAGGCGCGGAGGGGAAGAGGCAAAGGTTCCGAGCGAACCTTGCCCATCCCGGGAGAATCCGCCCAAGTCCCCTAAGATTTCGGACACTGGGGCCAGGGTGGGGAGCGGGGATGCGGAGGGCGGCCTTCCGACGGGCTTCGGGGGTCTCTTTCGCCTCACGATCGGAGAGGAGGACCGAGACTCGGGATGTTTCCTGATGGGGGCCGCGGGCGAGGAAAGCGGGAGAAGTCGCGAGCGCAGAGGGAGGGGAGGAGGGAAGGAGAGAAGGAGGG
>NW_025353838.1:0-2370 GCF_016433145.1 Gracilinanus agilis
TCCTTTCTTCCCTCTCTTTCCCTCTCCCTCTCCCCCTCTCTCTTTTTTCTTCCTTCCTATTTGTTTCCTCATAAATACATTTGTTTATCTATATATGTATTCATTCTTTCCTTTATTTCTTTGTTTCTACTGGATCTCTCTATATCACACATGCTTAAAATACAGTAAGATCACCTGCTGGGATGATTCCACTTAGACTGGGTTAGAAACTTCGAATTGCTCCAATTTCTGACACTGCTGTGAAGGGCTCATTACATTGCCAATTGACTTAGCCTATTATAACTCAGAATTCTTGAGGTCAAGAGATTTCTCAACCTCAATCTCACCAGTAGCCAGGAATACAAGCAGGTGCTATGACACCTGGTTCATAATAGCTTCTAGGGTAACATATGCTCCTAATTCTTCATGTTCCTTTTTCAAAATAAATCCAAATACTGACATTTTATGTTCCATAACAAGTCACAATTCTGAAATTGTCTAGGTTTAAATCCCCTCTCAACTGTTATGTTTTAGGTTTCATGCCCCAAAGGTCTCTCTTATCTCTGACAATCTATGATCAGAGAAAGCCTTCTAACTCAAATATTCTAATTTTTGTGTGGCTCTTTGGGATATTAATCCTTTTTGAATGTCAGTTTTCATCATGTGGATGTAGCTAAATTAATCAAACGTATTCAATGTTTTTAGCAATGTGTCAGCCATCACACTAGTCATGGAACCACAGAGACATCAATGAAGGAGCATCTAAGCTCAGGATATAGGAGGTAAATAATATAACCTACTCACAAATAGGATGTGAAGAAGGAAAATTAAAGTGTGAGCTAGCACAAACATCCAGAGGACATGGAAGACTATTCAAAGAATCTAGAATTATAGTTGGATCTTGAGAACAAGCAAGTATTCTTAGGAGAAGAGAGGAGGAAAGGAATGACAGACATGGAGGACTATCTATTCAAAGGATAGAGAAAAGTGAAAAAAGGTGAATTTTGGAGCAATTCATAGCCTAATTTGTTTGGAATGTATAATTTCTGACAATGGAGAGTATCAAATGAAACCAAGAAGGTAAACAGAGGTGATTATAATATTTCAGTTTTTTTTTTCTCCTACACAAAATTGGGAATCACTGATGGTATTTGATCGGTGGGAAATTTGGTCAGACTAGTTTCTTAGGGGAAAAAATGGCTACTTTGTTCAAGATGGACTTGGAAAAGTGATATCCTTGATCTATAATATAAAAATAAGTTACTCTTCCTTCTTAAGACTGTTACCCTGACTAGGAAAATCAGACTTAGTCCTCATAGAAACTCTGTGATAATTAGAGACAGCAGCATCTTTTTTATGCCACACCCCATACACATGAAAGGATATTGCTCTTATTGTTATGCTAAAGAAACCATAATTTCCAGATACCAATTTTTGGCTACATTCCCAAACAATCTCTGTTTCTTGGAGGAGACTATATGTAAGACATATTCTATTTTAAACTTTCCTTTCTCTGTGGTATAGGAAGAGAAATAAAAAATACTCTACTGTCTTTGATGATTTCTCATATTATTAGTTAGTCCTTTTTCAGAGATGACTCTTAAATGCCAGGCTGTTTGCACTCATTGCTGCCACATCTGGGATTTTACTCACTTATTTCCATTTTCGATTTATGGATTTAAGGATAAGAAGAAAGACCTTCCTTTCCATGTTCTTTCCTCTCAGAACTGAGAGAAAACAATAGAAAGACACATAAAAGTCTTCTCTCATGTAAATTGGAATGAGCTCCAAGCTCACAGATTCCTCTGTGTGCTCTGAATATTAGTGAAGTCTTTCAAGTTAACACATTCTTCAAATGTTCACTATTCAGAAATGGCTATATCCAGAGAGATCCTTAATTTGTCTCTTCTTTTCATTTTCCAAGACTGCTCAGTCTCCAAGACATTTATTACCTCTGGGCCCTTCTTGTCATGACCTGATGACTAGAGGTCCTTACTTCATATTGGCTTGGCTATTGCTGTGACTTCCTAACTGTCCTTCCTGCCTCTACTTGCCATTCCAATAAAAAGTTTGCACAACCATCTTCTTTATTTTTAGCTTTGATCATGTTACTAATCATCTTAGGAAATTTCTGAGTCCTATTACCTAACACACTGGGAAAATAACTGCCTGAGTCTCAGTTTTATCACCTGTAAAACAAGGGAGCTCTACTAAATGGCTAATACACCCCTTCCAGTTCAAAATCTATGTACTTATGATCTCTGGAATTTAATTCTCAAGAATTTGACTCCAGCAAGCTTTTTTAACTTTATCTCCTCTTCACTCATTTTCTACTATAGACATATCAATTATATAATTAGTTTATACATATATATGTATATATATACATAT
>NW_025353839.1:0-3016 GCF_016433145.1 Gracilinanus agilis
AGACAGACAAAGAGACAGAGACAGGAGAGAGACAGAGACAAAAAGAGAGAGAGAGAAGGAGAGAGAGACAGAAAGACAGAGAGACACAGAGACAAAGAGACAGAGACAAAGAGACAGACAGAGAGAGAGGAGAGAGAGAGACAAAGAAACAAAGAGAGACAGAAAGAGACAGAGACAAAGAGAGAGAGAGAGAGAAATCTTTCTAGATCTGACTCTCCATTTAGCTGGGTCAGGCCTTCCTTGGCTTGTCAGTGATGGCCTGATGAAATAAGCAGCAGCACAGAGAGAAAACACTAGCCTAATAAGTTCAGAAATCAAGAGCCCTATTGGACCCTGTTGGCTCCATCTTTGTGGCCAGTTCTCCTGCTCTGTGTTGTTGCCACTCAGGACACCCACCCTGATGGGATACGCAGGAGATGGGACTTCTGACATGCCACCTGAAATTGTGATTCCTATGTCTTACCAGCCAGGTGTAAGATCCAAGCTCCCTAAATAATTACTTCACATAGATGATTTTTGTTTATTACTATAGCTTGATATCTAGTATAGAAGGGTCCCTTCCTTCATTTTTTTCATTAATTCCCTTGATATTTTTGGCCTTCTGTTTTTCCAGATCTTTGTTGTTATTTTTTCTAGTTCTATGAAACATTTTTTTGGTTGGTTTGATTGGTATGACACTGGATAGGTATATTAATTTTTGTAGAGTTGTCATTTTCACTATATTGACTCAACCTAACCATGAGCAATTAATGTGTTTTTCCCAGAGTTTTAGATGTGACTTTTTTTTGTGAAGAGAGTTTTTTAATTGTATTAATTTATGTCAGTTCTCACTGACAGGTGTTCAACTGGGAGACAAATGATACAGAAAGGTTTCCTTTCACTTTCTTTCTCATTTTAAAATCTGAAAATATTCTTCAAAGGAATGTAAAACAATGGTTATTATTTGTATTTTAAATAGACTATTTCTAGGTCTCTCCCTTTCCTTTAAGTAGATGTAATATGACATGGATTTTAGTCTCCTCAACATTCTATGAAAGAATTTATTGGTGTGTGTGTTTTTTTTTTTATTTATTTTTTATTTTAAACCCTTAACTTCTGTGTATTGACTTATAGGTGGAAGAGTGGTAAGGGTAGGCAATGGGGTTCAAGTGACTTGCCCAGGGTCACACAGCTGGGACGTGTCTGAGGCCGGATTTGAACCTAGGACCTCCTGTCTCTAGGCCTGGCTCTCAATCCACTGAGCTACCCAGCTGCCCCCATGTGTGTGTGTTTTTGAAAAAGAGAAATCTCTTTGGAATGGGAAGGGTTTGCCTGGATGATAAACTGATTTCAATTATATTCTGAAGGGAACATTTGTGACATTCTGAGATTTGTTTGTTTATTTGTTTTATTTTTATCTTAGTGCTGTTGATATCTGTTTATAGGTTCCTGAGAGTCCTTTTCATCTTTTCCATTTTGTGTAGTGAAGAAAAGCTATTCTCTACCTCTAATGATGTGTTAGCTTGAATGCTCATACAAGAGCTTGAGTCCCCTGCTACTCACATTTATGGAAATAAAGTTTCAAAGTCATATTTCTGTTACATTAAGAGATTTTCCTAGAGAAAGTATAGGTAAGGACAATGAATCAAAAAGGAAGCTGGATGGATGGGGAAGAGAAATGGTACACTGAGATAAAGTTAAGAGGAGCATTTAAAGGCTTTTACAATCAGGGCCAACCTATCTTTCAAGACATTGCATATTCCCACCTCACACACACACACACACACACACACACACACACACACACATACTACATACCAACTCTGCTGGTCAACTTGCAGTTTGCCTACAGGATGTTTCATTTCTAGTTGCTATATCTCTGATCTCTGAATCTTTAAGGCTTTTCTTGTTCAATCCAACTCCTTGGAATACCTGCATCTTTCTAAGTCTCATCTGAAAAGTGAGATCTTTTATGAGATATGTCTTGACTCATCTCTCATTATTAGTGCTTCTGATAAAACCATATTGTGTTAATTCATGTTTATTATGTATTTCCTTCTCCGTTTAAATTTTGTCCCCGCTGGGGTGAAGACTAAGTTACTTGAGGACAGGAATTCTTCTTATTTTTTGTCTTTGTATCCACTATGTCTCACGCAGAGTCTGGCACGTAGTATACATTTAGTCAATATTAACCAATTGAATTTAAATCATATTCCCAGAAAGGAGCCCAAAGATTCTGTTGTTTCTCCTGTCCTTATTTAGTTTTCAATCTAATTAAATGAATAGAATAAAGTAAGACTGTTAAGCCAGAAGGCTAAAATCTTGACATAAAAGCACACTAGTATCATCATTTGAGACCTTTTCACCAAGCTCTTGGTGAGAGAGTGGTAAGAATTAATGGATCACACAGGAAAGGTACACTAAAATATAGCATTCAGGTATGGCATGGCTCTTTTAAAGAAAACTAAGATGCTGTTTCTGGCTGAACTAGGAAAGAGAACAAAGAGCTTTTCTCACAGTTCTCTTTTGATGATTTTGAAAGGACAGAACACAATCATCGAACCACTGTGAAAACTACTAATAGGTTCATTATCTTGTAAAGTCATATATATATATATATATATATATATATATATATATATATATATAGTCAGGGAATCCTGAAGTTTGAAAGCTAAAAGGACCTATGACAGCATCTTAATATTTTACTATACAGATGGGGATACTGAGCCCCAACTGGGTCAAATGAATTGCCTGAACTCATACAGGAAGCCCTGATATTTCAGGTTTAATTACAATGAGTGCATATGTGTGAGTATATATCTATATATAGTATATAAAATATGTATGTTCATATATAATAATCATATACACACATGTACACATGTCAATATATTTGTATTCCCATTTTTGTGTACATATATATGTTTAAAATATTCTTATGTGTATGTGTGGTGTGTGTATTCATGTGTAGGTTATATATAAAACAAGAAACAACCATCTTGGAGTCTTGAATTCTGGGTTATGTTTTAGCTCC
>NW_025353840.1:0-7401 GCF_016433145.1 Gracilinanus agilis
GGAGGGAGAGAAGGAGAAGAGGGAGGGAGGGAAGGAGAAATGAGAGGGAGGGAGAGAAGGAGAAGAGGGAGGGAGGGAAGGAGAAATGAGAGGGAGGGAGAGAAGGAGAAGAGGGAGGGAGGGAAGGAGAAATGAGAGGGAGGGAGAGAAGGAGAAGAAAGAGAGAGAAAGAGAAGAGGGAGGGAGAGAAGGAGAAGAAAGAGAAAGAGAAGAGAGAGGGAGGAAGGGAAGGAGAAGAGAGAAAGAAATGGAAATGATAGGACATCTCTCCTGCACCTTGCAGAGCTGCCTTGCCTTGGTCACATGGCCCATGTGGTTGGAGGCAAAAAACTTTCCATTTTAATTCATTTGATCCTCACTACAATCCTTGGAGACAGGTGCTATTGTTATCCCCATTTTACAGATGAGGAAACTGGCATAGATAGTCACTGCTTATTGCCCAGGGTCTTGGAACTGGTAAGTCTCTGAGGCAGGGTTTTGAAACTAGGCCTTTCTGGCTCTGAGTCTGGTTTTGTACAGTGACCTCTTATATGTAGAAAAGCAGATATAAATACCTTAAGTGATTTCTTTGAAGAGGTCATTAGTATCTGGAAGTGAGGAGGGGATAGGGAGGAGGTGATTGAGAGTAGAAATCAGGGTAGGTTTCTTGTAAGAGGTGGCATTTAAACAGAGCTCTGAAGAAAGCTAGGGATTTTATTCCTTATTTTATGAGGCACCTGGATGGCTTAGTGGATAGAGTACTAGGTCTGGAGTCATGGAAAACCTGAGTTCAAATGAAGACACTGGAAGCTTATTAACTGTGAGACCTTCTGTTTGCCTAAGAATCAGCTACATAGTTTAGTGGATAGAACTCCAGACCTAGAGTCAAGAAGACCTGAGTTCAAATCCAACCAGACATTCACTAGCTATGTGACCCTGGGCAAGTTATTTTACCTTTGTTTGCCTTAATCCATTGGAGAAGGAAATGGCAGACCACTCCAGTATCTTTGCCAAGAAAATTTCATGGATAGAACTATCTGCAAGGCTTAACTGAATGACCTAACAACAACAACAACAACTGAGTTTATAAGAAGGAGAGTGCTATGAGGAAGGCATACATCTCAAATTCATGGTGACAGCTTGGGCAAAGGCACAGAGACAGATGGGTGTCAGCAAAGAGATAGTTTGGCTTTTGAAGGAGAATCATATGCCATAACCTAGAAAAGGTCGGCCAAATAAATTCAAAATTGAAAAAAAATTTTTTGTAGGTCAATTAGAGCCCAATTGTGAAGTGAATTAAAAGCCACACAAAGAAATCTGTATTATCCTACCTCAAAGGGAAGAGGGGAGCCCCTGGAGCTTCTTGAGCAGGGGAGTGAGTGATATAGTATCTGATTTAGAATTCAGGAATATCAGGGTGGCTGCCTTGTGGACTTGTGGAGAATGGGTAGCCTGTCCTCCCTTCCACCCCATATCCCTGGTCATTCCTAGGGAGGGAAATCCCCCCCCCCAAAAGGAGTGAGATTCCTCACAATGTCTGTTCGCTTGCCTTTGAGACTAGAGGCCTCCAAGCAGGGCTGTCTTTACAGTGCAGACTCAGACTTAAGAGCTTCTCTTCTCTGAGCTTCAGCGTCAGGAACCTCCTACCTATAAAGTCAAGATAATTACATTCAGGCTACCTCAGGGGCTTCTGACCCCTTCCTACCTGGACCCCGCCTACTTGTACCTCTCAGCTGTGTGTCTGTGTTACACAGACTGGGGTTCTCTCCTCCCCATCCTCAGTAATAATAAATAAACATGTATATGGAGCAGCTAGGTGGCTCAGAGCACCTGGGCTGGGATCAGGAAGACTCATCTTCCAGAGTTCAAATCTGGTCTCAGACACTAGCTGGGTGACCCTGGGCAAGTCACTTCACCCTTTCTGCCTCAGTTTCCTCATCTGTTGAATGAGCTAGAGAAGGAAATGTCCAATCACTCCAGTATCATTGCTGTGTAACTCTGGACAAGTCACTTCATCCTGTCTGCTTCAGTTTCCTGAGCTGGAGAAGGAAATGGCAGACCCATCCAGGATCTCTGTCAAGAAAACCCCAAATAGGATATGATTGGGGATATAGACTCTAAATGATCACTTTATTACGAATAGTAATAATACGGAAATAGGTCCTGATCAATGATACATATAAAACCAGTGGAATTGCATAGTGGCTGTGGAAGCAGGTAGGGAGAAAGGGAGAGAAGGAACATGAATCATGTAACCATGGAAAAATATTCTAAATTAAATAAATAAATAAAGGTTTAAAGGAGAAAACCCCCAAATAACTTACTAGCTAGGTGACCCTGGATAAGTCACTTCACCGTTTGCCTCAGTTTCCTCATCTGTCAAATGAGCTGGAGAAGGAAATGGGAAACCATTTTGGTATCTCTGCCAAAAAGACTCCAAATGGGGTCCCTTGAAGGATTGTGCAGGAGTGAAAATAACCCTGAGGTCAGGGGCCTGAAGGGACATGTATCTCTTTGCCCCTGCCCCTCTTTCCAGGGGACATTCATAAGTAAGATTCTGATGACTCTTCTGGGGCAGAAGCAGCCCAGCTGTGCCCCCCAAGCTCTGTTTCATCCGTTAGGGTCTTCCTAATAGCCTGGCCTCTGAGAATGAGCCAGGGAGAAGGTGGAGAATTGAAGCATCTCCCAGAGGCAGGAGAATAAAGAGAATAACCTTCATCTCTCCCCCTTTCCCCCATCTTCTCTTTCCCAAATCTGGTACCTGCAGACGGCCCTGCACCTGGCTGTGTATCTGGACCAGCCCAGCACAGTCCGGGCCCTCGTGCAAAGAGGGGCAAGCCGGACGCTGCAGGACAGGCACGGGGACACCGCCCTGCACCTGGCCTGTCAGCACCAGCACCTGGACTGCGCCCGGTATCTCTTGGAGGTTCCCCCTCACCGATGCCGGAGTCAGCAGCACCATCCAGAGCTTCGGCTACAGAACTGGCAAGGTGAGGAGCTGCGTCTGCTATTGACAGTGATGGGACAATTCCTCACTTGTGATGGGAGATCAGATGGGGAGGACCCAAAAAACTCTTGGGGTTGGATCTGAAGGCAGGAACTCTTGGGTTCCACAGACATTAACCATGTCATTTTAACTTCCCTCAGCCTCAGTTTCCTCATCTGTAAAAGGAAGATAATAAACCTATTTCACACTGTCCTTATGGGGCAAAATAATATAAGTAAAGTGTTTTTTAAACCTTAAAGCCAAGGGCAGCTAGGTAGCACCCTGGAGAGTGCCAGGCCTGGAGTCAGGAGATCCTAGGTTTAAATCTGGCCTCAGACACTTCTTAACTGTGTGATCCTAGACAAGTCACTTAACTACTATTGCCTGGCCCTTATGGTTCTTCTTTTTTAAAATTAAAAAAAAAATTTTGTTTTATTCCTTATGACTCTTCTGCAATACTTAGTATTAATTCTAAGACAAGATGTAAGGGTTTAAAAAAAAACTTAAAGCATCATTATTGTTGTGGTTGTTATGATTATTGCCTATATGAACACCTAATATGATTGGGGCGATAACCTGTCTCCTCCCTTTCCTTCCTTCCCAGGCTTGACCTGCCTGCACCTTGCTACATTGCAGAGAAATCGTCCTCTGATGGAATTGCTGCTCCAAAATGGGGCAGACATTGACATCCAGGTGAGGAAAAGCCTGTGTCCTTGAGTCCGAGTGTCCATAGGAGCCAGAGAGCTCCCTCTTTCCTCAGTGACTCCTCAGAGGGAGCCAGAGCACGGAGCAGAGTCCCTCCCCCAGAAGACTGAGGGGGATGAGGCTTGTGCCCCTCTGGAGGGATGAATGTGACAAGTCCCTGTCCTGGCTACCCTCCAGACTCTACCACCCCTTCCTCTTAGGTATCTTCTCCCATTAGAACGTGGGCTCCTCGAGGGCAGGAACTGCCTTTTTATTTTATTTCTCTGTGCCTTGTCCATAGTAAATGTTTAATAAGTATGAGTTGACTGACTGACTGATCAGTGATGCCTTTAACCCCACTCAGGAGGGCACCAGCGGGAAGACAGCCCTTCACCTGGCCGTGGAGACCCAAGACAGGTCACTGGTGCGGTTTCTGCTTCGGGCAGGAGCTCGAGTGGACGCCCGAATGCACAATGGCTGTACCCCACTCCACCTCGCTACTGGGCGCCATCTGTCGGGCATCGTTGCCACTCTGTGCCAGGCAGGGGCTGACTCCTTTCTCCGGAATGTTGAGGATGAGACCCCACAGGACTTGGCTGATGATGTAAGGACGGGCCCTCCCGAGCTCCCTTCCTGCAGAACACAGAACTCTGGTCCACTCTGAGGGAGTCTCACATTCCTCCCCCATAAAACAAAAGGGTCAGACCTGGTGACTCCCTAATGGACTTATGAGTCTGCTGTATAAACCTGAACCCATTAGGGCCACTTGGGGGGGGTGGCTTTGGGCCAGTTTCCTTGATTTCTTTCAAATAATCCCCGAAGAAGTGAAATCGGAGTGTAGCCGTTGGATTCCTGCTCACTCTACCATCCTTGACCTTGTCCAGTCAATATCCAACTCCTCATGACCCTGTAGACCATAATGATCCTTGGAGTCTTTTCTGGGCAAAGATACTATTTATTTCTCCAATGGATCCTTTTGTCAGGCAATCAGAGCTTAAGTGACTTGCTCCAGTGTCTGAGGTCACATTTGAACTCAGGTCTTCCTGATTGCTCCACGGCTGCCTCCTGTGTTCACTTCATCAGACTTTGAAAATTCTATCTTCTCCTTTTCAGCCCATAACCTTGACCCATTTGTGTTACCTCCCACCCCCCAATCTGTTTACTCCAACTCTGTAACCTCTCTCTTTTCTGCCCTTCCAGCCTCTCACTCTTCTGCCATTTGATGACCTGAAGATTTCTGGGAAGCCCCTGCTATGTACTGACTGAAGGGCCTGGGCCCTTACTGCCTCCTTCCTCAATCCAACCTCCTCCACTGGGCCACTGCCTAGACTCCAGCTCACAAGGACAATGAGCTGCTGTGAGCCTCTGGGCATCTGTCTGTCTTCTTCGTCCTATCGAAGAAAGGGTAGGCATGGGCATGAGGATCTCTGTAAGAGACTGTGACTGGGCAGAGAAATGCTGAGAGGACCTAGAATCCCAAGGAGCAGACACAGAAACTACACCACAAAGGCAATTTGTTTGGGAGGAAATCAACTTTCTTAGACTCAGTTGTCATGAGAAGGAGTAGTGAGATGCTTACAACAGGGGTCTCCCCTTCCCCTTTACAAATATGGAACCAGAAGCTCCATCCATGCTGTGATTCTCTGGGGAGCTGGAGTCCTGGGTATCACTGGGAACATTTCCAGAGAAAGCCTGAAACTGGTGGCTGAGGGAAGAGGATGAAGAAGCATCCACAGGAGTTTGTCCCATAGGAAATCCTCATCTTGTCGCTTTGGATGCTGAGAATAGCAGCAAGTAGTTGTTTAAAGGACTTCTGTCAAGCCTGGACTGTGTTTTGAGGAAGGAGAATGCCATGACACTAAAAAAGCAGAGTGTTTTGACTGTTTTTCCCACATCTCCTTCTCTAAAATTTTAAAAGTATCTTCTCAATAAATCAGATGATAGGGCAAAAGGCTTAGGGAGTAATCCCAGAGAGAATAAGGAAATTAAAAAGATTGAGGGAGTGTCATAGTGTCTTTGGGGCCAGAGGAACCCAGTTTGTGTTCAAATGCAGGTTCTTACTTGGTGATGTTGCTGTTTCTTCGTCTGTCAAATTGAAAGGGTTGGACTAGATACCATGTAAGATCCTTTCCAGCTCAAAAATCTCTGACCTGTGACCTAACTGAACCCAACAATCAGGTGGCCAGTCCTCCCTACTCTCCCCCCAGTTTTTTCTCCTCTACTCTGCCTTTTGCCGGCCTAAATACCCCATCCAGCACCTTGGTACTGAGGAGAAACAACAGAGGAAGAGGAAAAGAGAGCCCCTGCCCTTAGGAGAGCCTGCCATCTGAGCAGCCATATTAGAGAGGATAGCTAGGTGACAGTGAGTGTAAGGTGCTGAACTTGGAGGTAGGAAGACCTTGGTTCAAATCCTGCCTCAAGACACTGACTAGCTGTGTGACCCTGGGCAAGTCACTTAAATTCTATCTGCCTCAGTTCCCTCAGCTATAAAATGAGGATAATTATAGCACCTACTTCACAGGTTAGTTCTGAGGATCAAAATGTATAAAGCACTTAGCTCAGTGCCTGGTACATGTGTATATATGTTTATTCCCCTCTCAGTTTACAGATGAAGAAACAGACCCAGAGGAAATGACTTGATCAAAGGCTCAAGGGTCTTCTGACACCAAAACCAATTCATTCCATTAGGGCATGAAGAAATATGTCAACTAGCAAAGGAGAGGAGAAAGAGTGTATGAATGAATGAATGAATGAATGAATGAGTGTATGTGTGTGTGTTTGTTTGTATTTGTGTATGTTAGCTCTATGAAGTCAGTCAGTAAACATTAAGTGCCCACTCTGTGCAGGGCCCTGTGCTAAAAGCTGGGATCACAAAGAAAGGCAAAAGACAGTTCCTGCCCACAAGGAAGGTGTTTACAGCCTAAAGAAGGAGTCAGCATGCAAATAGCCATCTGCAAACGAACAAATTATATACAGGGTGAACTGGAAATAACAGAGGGAAGGTGCTAGAATTAGGGCGAATGGGAAAGGCTTCCTGTAGAAGCTGGGACTCAAGCATGCTGAGGAACAAGGTGGGGTGGGGAAGAGGGAGGCTTCAGTCAATGGAGCAAGTGGGGTCTACACCACCAAGCCTGGAAATACCTAAAACAATCTTTTAGTCCAGCTTCCTCATTTTACAGAAAGAAATTGATGTCCCAAATGGTGAATGTGTGGAAGGAAGATTTCATTGCTATTGGGGAAGAGTAGAGGAGAAGGGGTGAGTTAAGTAGGAAGAAAACGATCTCGGGGCTCCCAGGGGAACACAGGCGTGGCAGTGAAGAAGGGGGTTGCAAATTCCCAATGACTGTGGGCATCCTTAGGAGCAGAATGTGCTTCGGAAATGGAGTTCCCTCCTCAGACCACCAGGTGGCGTTGCGGGGAAAGGTTCTAGTCGGCCTAGAGGCTGGCTACGGCTCTGAAGATTCCTAGTCGACCACGAAAGGGTGCCGCGAAGCAGGTTCCCCATTCGCCGGCCCTTCCCACCCAACCCCTCTTCGGACTGTACTCCCCCTCCCATCCGTCGGGCGGCGCTGCAGCGGGGGCGGCGCCTGCTTGAGGCTGTGTTGCGTGGCAGGAGCCGGAGGAGCCCCGGGAGGCGGAGAGGCTATTGGATGACACTTCCGGCGGCCGCTCAAGTCTAGGGGAAGAGGAGGAGGAAGCGGCGGCGCTTGCGGCGGCTCCCCGGGAACCTCGGAATCCTCCCCTTCCCCCTT
>NW_025353841.1:0-5633 GCF_016433145.1 Gracilinanus agilis
ATTAATATAATATAATATATTAACTTTATATAAGTTAAGCCCAATCACTGTCATTCAGTTTTGCTTGACAGTATATGCAGCATTCTGCACCCATAGTCCCCCATTTCTTCATCTCTTCTCCATGACTGGCTGTTCCAGTCACTCAGCCTTTGGTGTCACTTCAGCTTTCTTTTCACTGCCATTACTGCAGTTTTTGTAGATATGTTCTTCTTATTCCCTGATCATCAATTCATTCGAGTCTATACTTAAGAAACTGGTTTCTTAAAACCAAAAAAAAAATACATTATACCAAGGACAGTTAGATAGTGCCATGGATACAAAGCCAAGTCTGGAGATCTGGGTTCAAATGTGGCCTCAGATGCTTCTTCACCAGGTGACCCTGGGCAAGTCACTTCACCCCAGTTGTCCAGCCCTGGCCACTTTTCTGTCTTAGAACTGATACTAATACAGATACTAAGGTAAGGGTTTTAGGGGGAAAAAACAAATGGACTATACCAGAGCTTATAACTCCAAATGAGTGTTGGCCCCATCAGAGGCACCCTTTTGGGGAAGCTCAACTCACGTTCTGACATGGCGGCGGCTGCTCTAACCCTTTGGGAGAATGCCACTTCGAGCTGCTGCTGAGCCACAAAATAAGAGAAGCTAACATTCATCTGCAGACATTTAAGGTTTGCAGAGCCCTTAGCATGCCTTCTTCTTCCCCTCGATGTCTTGCAATAACCTTATGAAGCTGAGAATTGTTGTTTGGCCATTTTTCAGTCATGTTCAATATGATAATCCTTCACTTGGATATGTTTTCATGTGGTAAGTTGGGTTTTTTAAAAACCCATAACTTCTGTCTTAAATTCTGTATATTGGATCCAGGGCAGAAGAAGAGTGGTAAGGATTAGGCGATGGGGTTTAAATTACTTGACCAGGATCACACAGCTGGGAAGTGTCTGAGGCTGAATTTTGAACCCAGGACCTCCTATCTCTAGGCTTGGCTCTCAATGCACTGAGCCACCTGACTGACCTAATTTTTTTTTATTTTTAAAACTCTTACCGTCTGTCCTAGAATTGACACTAATTATTGGTTCCAAGGCAGAAGAAGGGCAAGGACTGGGCAATGGTTAAGTGATCTGTTCAGGATCACCCAGCTAGGAAGTGTCTCAAGCCAGATTTGAACCCAGGACCTCCCTGTCTCTGGGTCTGGCTCTCTACCCACTGAGCCACCTTGCTGGCCCTTTTTTGTTTGCTTTTAAAGCAGAGAATCTCTTTCCACACTTCTACCCCTCTCTGTTCTCTCTTGGAGAAGCAGCATGGCAGAGGGTGTTGCATTTACAGTTGGGAAGATCTAGGTTCAAGTTCTGCCTCAGACCTTTTCCCTCATGTTTGGCCCTGGGCCAGTCTTAACACTCTTCTCGGTGTGCTTCCTCCTCTATTAAATGAGGATCGTAGTGACTGTAATACTTGATTACAGGATCAAACAATAAGAATCAGGACTTGGCCAAGCATAGTGTATCTCCTGGGACAGAGCAAGCACAGAACTGCTCAGAACGGCCAGGTGCCTGCCCGCCACCAAAGCGCTTTCCATAGGCTACCTCATCTGGTCCCCACAAGGACCCTGGGAGCTCCCGTTGTCCCCATGTCACAGATGAGGAAACTGAGGATGCTCAAGGTGAAGTGGTCTGTCCAGAATCACACAGCTAGTCCCGCGGCAGGATTCAGACTGACTCCAGACCCCCGTTCCCCTTAGCAGCTCAAATCAGATTATGTTTCTGTTGTGTTTTACAAATCTTAAAGAGCTCTCTAGGGGCAGCTAAGTGGCTCAGTAAAGAGAAAGCCAGGTTTGGAGATGAGAGGTCCTGGGTTCAAATTTGACCTCAAGACACTTCCTAGCTTGCAACCCTGGGGAAGTCACTTAACTCCCTCCATTTGCCTAGCCTTTGCCTTTTTGGCTTAAAGTTATTACTAAGACAGGAAGGAAGGGTTAAAAAGAATTTTTAAAATAAATTTACAGGGGGCAGTTGGGTAGCTCAGTGGATTGAGAGACAGGAGGTCCTAGGTTCAGATCCGGCCTCAGACGCTTCCCAGCTGTGTGACCCTGGGCAGGTCACTTGACCCCCCCATTGCCTACCCTTGCCAATCTTCCACCTATAAGTCAATGCACAGAAGTTAAGGGTTTAAAATTAAAATAAAAAATAAAAAATAAATTTACTGGGGCAGCTTGGTGGTATAATAATAACGAGAGCCAGAAAGAAGGCCTCTTTTTGTCCCATCCCTCATCCTTACAGTGGCTCAGTGGATAGAGAGCCAGGCTCAGAGATTGTGAGGTCCTGGGTTCAAATCTGGCCTCAGACACTTCCTAGCTGTGTGACTCTGGGCAAGTCACTTAACTCCAATTACCTAGCCCTTACTTCTCTTCTGCCTTGGAACTAATATCTAGTCTTGCTTCTATGACAGAAAGTAAGGGTTATTAAAAAAAATTTACAATATAATCCCATCTTTCTATCTACATCCAAAGAAGGAAGTTTAGCTCTCAGGATTATAAGACTAGAACCCCAGTGCCATGCCTAGGGCAGAGTTCCTTAGAACATAGTACTTATTATCAATTCTAAGATGGACGGTAAGGGCTTAAAAATAAAGAGATTTTTTCAAAAGAGCTATATAAATTTCAGATTGGTGGCTGAAGAGAAGGAGTATGATACCCTACCAGGAACTCTCCTCATACCCACACATTCTGGAATCCCTGCTGCTGTAGCTCCCACTTTCCCTGCCTTGACCACTGCAGAAAACGCCCCAGGGCCAGAGCGGGGTTCCCCAAACAGAGGGGTGAATGAGAAGCCCACCAGAGTCTTCTTGGGCTTAAATTTTTCTCTTCTCCCCCCACCCTCGCCATGGACACTGTCTGACTCAGTTTCCCCAGGGGCTTGCTGTGCTTGTCAGACAGGACTCTTCATAGTGCTCCTCCCACCCCTCCACCCTCCCAGGTCTTTATGTTCCAGCTGCTCCGAGGTCTCTCTTACTGCCATCGACGGAAGATCCTTCACAGGGACCTGAAGCCCCAGAACTTGCTCATCAACGAGAAGGGGGAGCTAAAACTGGCGGACTTCGGTGAGGGCAAGGAGCCAGCCAGGGTGAGGGGACAGGCCCCCCCATGGCCTCGGGCTGGGCCAGGGGCAGGCACACACAGCTCCCTCCCCTGTGTGGCAGCATTGGGGGTGGGGAACTTGGAGAAGGTGTCTCCCCTGGACAGACCGTTTAGATACGCCTCTGTCCCCCAGGCCTGGCTCGGGCCAAGTCAGTGCCCACCAAGACTTACTCCAATGAAGTAGTGACCCTTTGGTACCGGCCCCCTGACGTGCTGCTGGGCTCTACGGAATACTCTACTCCCATCGATATGTGGTGAGTGAGAGTAGAGGGGGAGATGGGGAAGGGCCATTCAGGGGTATGGTTGGGGGAAGCCTGTGTCTGTGCTGTTATTATTTCCATTTTCTTTTTTTATTAAAAAAATTTAAACCCTCACCTTCTGTCACAGCTCAGCACAAAAGTTTAACCCTTACCTTTCATCTTGGAATCAATACTGTGTATTGGTTCCAAGGCAGAAGAGTGGTAAAGGCTAGGCAGTGAGGGGTGGGAGGGGGTGTCAAGTGACTTGCCCTGGGTCACACAGCTAGGAAGTGTGGGTCAGATTTGAATCCAGGACCTCCTGTCTCTGGGCCTGGTGCTCTATCCACCGAGCCACCTAGCTGCCTATCAATGTATTGGTTTTAAGATGAGTGGTACACCAACGCAACTGTCAATAATATGGAAATAAGTCTTGATTGATGACACATGTTAAAACCAGTGGAAATGTGTGTTGGCTATGGGGGGGGGAATATGAAGGGATGAAGAGTAAAGTAAAAACATGAGTTATGTAACCATGGAAAATTTTTCTAAAAAATAAAATAAAATAAAAAAATCAAGATGAGTGGTAAGGGCTAGGCAATGGGACTTAAGTGACTTGCCCAGGGTCACACAGCTAAGAAAAGTTTGAGGCCAGATTTGAATCCTCTAGATCTGGTTCTCCATCCACTAAGCCACCTAGCTGTCCCTTTAGCTCCATTTTGTACAGAAGGAAATTGAAGTAGACAGAGTTTAAGTGACTTGCCCAGGGTTACACAGCCAGTAAGTGTCTGAGGTCAGATTTGAACTCAGGTCTTCCTGATTCCAAGCCTGGCACCCTATTCACTGTGCCACCTAACTTCCTCCTTTCTTAGAGAATGTTGGGACATTTAGAGGATATGACTTGCCCAGGGTCACTCGATTAGCACATGTCAGAACCCAGATCATAGAATCAATGGAAAGGGACCACCAAGGACATCTAAGTCCAAAGTCCATTTGCAACAGAGGAGGAAACCAGGCAGCTTACAAGGCAGATGCGAGGAGGGAATGCATTTCAGGTGGGGGAGAGAGTCAGGGAAAAGGCACTGAGGTGGGACATGGAGCAGTGTGTATGGGAAGCAGCAGATATAGCTGGATCCTTAGTGCATGGAATGGAGTCAAGTGTAGGAAGTCTGTAAAGGTTGGAAGGGACAAAGTTGTAGAGGGCTTTGAAAGCTAAACAGAGGGTTTCATATTTGATCTTGGGTAATAGGGAGCCACTGCAGTTTATTTGCTGGGGGGGGGGGGTGAAGTGGGAAGAAAAGAGCAGGGTCAGACTTGTCCTTTTTGGAAAATTATTTTGGCATAAAGGATATATTGAAGTGGGGAGAGACTTGAGTCAGGGGGGCTTCTAAGGAAGCTACTGTAGGAGAAAGATGAGGATGACCCAAACTGAGGAGTAATGACTCTGTGAGTGAAGAGAAAGGGACATGGGCAGAATTATATGATGGAGGAGAAATGACAAGATTTGGCAACAGATTTCATGTATGAAATGAAGAAGAAGGATAATACTGAGGTTGTGAACCTGTATAACTGGGAGGATGATGGTGGCCTCAACAGCAGTAGGGATGGAGAAAGAGGGGTTGATTTGAGTGGAATGATGATGAATTCTGTTTTGGACTTGTCAAGTTTGAGATTCCTTGTGGATATCTATTTGGAAAAATGCAATTTTGTCATTGTTGTTCTGTTGTTTCGGTTGTGTCCAACTCTTTGTGACTCCACTTGGGGTTTTCTTGGCAAAGATACTAACTAGAGCAGTTCATTTCTTTCTCCAGCTCATTTGACAGATGAGGAAACTGAGGCAATCAGGGTTGAGTGACTTGCCTAGGGTCACACAGCGAGTAAAGGTCAATTGAAAGTTCATGACTGAAACTCAGGAGGGAAACTAGGGATAAATATATAGACCTTCAGGAGGAGGTATCTGAAAAGAGATCATGATTGAATCCATGAGAGCTGCTGGGATCACCAAACAAGAATGCAGAGAGGGAGAAGGGAAGAGGACTTAGGACAGCGTCTTGAGGGAAACCCAACAGTTAGTGAGAATGACATGGATGAAGAGCCAACAAAGGTGATACACAAAGAGAATCAAGCAGGCAAGAAGAGAAGAGAAGAGAAGAGAAGAGAAGAGAAGAGAAGAGAAGAGAAGAGAAGAGAAGAGAAGAGAAGAGAAGAGAAGAGAAGAGAAGAGAAGAGAAGAGAAGAGAAGAGAAGAGAAGAGAAGAGAAGAGAAG
>NW_025353842.1:0-8339 GCF_016433145.1 Gracilinanus agilis
CAGGTTGCTGATGGAAAAAAATACTCAGGAAGAAGCCAAAATGTAAAACTTGGGTGTTAACTGTGTTCTCAGCTTGCTACACTAAAAAGGGTAGGGAATTTTCCCCTATGTTTTAAATCTGGGACTCTCTTGTTTGAGCTGAGAGATCTTGCTCCTAATTAGAGAGCTTTTCAATCCATGTTGTTTGGCAAATATTTTCATAATATGCTTTCTTGGAATTTTGTTTTACTATCAATTTAGAAAAATGAGTTTCTTTCCTATTTTCTAGGTAGATTCATTATGGGACAGGTATCTGTCAGAAAGGGAATCAAGCCTTAAATAAAAAGCTTGGGGGGCTCTTTCCCCATTAATGAATAGGGATCAGGAATTTAGACTTAATCTTAAAATCATATCCACTAAACTAGTGATGGGGCAGCTAGGTGGCACAGTGGATAGAGTGCCAGACTTAAGTTCAGGAAGGCTCATCTTCCTAAGGTCAAATCCAATCTCAGAAACTTATTAGCTGTGTGACCCTAGCCAAGTCACTTAACTCTGTTTACCACAGTTTCTTCATCTGTAAAATGAACTGGAAAGGGAAATGGCAAATCACTCCAGTATCTTTGCCAAGAAAAACCCAAATGAAATCAAAGAGTCAGACACGAATGAGTAATAACAACAAACAAAGACTACGTTTAAGGAAGCAGATCAATATAATTCCAGCCTGGCATCTCCTCTCTGAACAGCAGAGGTAGCCTCCATTCACCATTTTGATACTTTATCCCCAACTAAATTGTCAGCCGACTCCTTGAAACAGAAACAGCTCCTCCTAACCTTCTCTCGTATCTCAGAGTGCCTAATATTCTACTTTGTACAGAGTGGGCACTCGGTAAAATAAATATTTTTTTGTTGTCTGCCAGAATGTCCTTTAGGAATAAAGTCTTGCTAGAAACTTTCTCAGAAAGGAATTTGTATTAATGCTTTCAATATGTGTAGAGTATTTTTCTTACGAAGACCTTTATGGCACCTGTTTATAGCTCTGTTTTTGCCAAGTTCCAAAGAGTCATACCAAAGCTGACTTGGATTATCTCCTCTGTGACGCCTAAGAGAATATCCAGAGCCAGGCCCCAGAGCTTCAGGGCAGGGGACAGGAGTTCTTTCCTGGACCTTCTGGGATTTGGATGCATAATATCATTAGAATGTGAAAAGAGAGAATAAAAAGCTCAGCAGTTTCCATCATTCCTTTCAACCCTAAAATTTGCAGGCAGGAGTCCATCAGTCACTGGGCACATGCAATAGCCTATGCCTCTATCTTCAGCAATCCAGTAAACCCATTTTACAGGCCAGCTTGACTAAAGATTTGGGAAATATTAGAGAGAGGGAGAGAGAGGGGGGCAGGGGAAGGAGCAAATTGGTCAGAAGCTCATTTTAAATATAAGGCTCTGATTAGTCTTCTTGAATTTGAACTACCATTCCTGGGTTTTTGACTTTTAAAAATTGGCCTATCAAGGCATCTAGGTGGCTCAGTGGATTGAGAGCCAGATCTAGAGACGGGAGGTCCTAGTTTTGAATCTGACCACTGACATTTCCAAGCTGTGTGACCCTGAGCAAGTCACTTAACCCCAATTGCCTGGCCCTTACCACTCTTCTGCCTTGGAATGGATACACAGTATTGAACAGAAATTTAAAGGTTAAAAAAAAAAGGCATCCCATCTCCATACCTTATGCCAGCTAGAAGGCAAAAGAGCAGATATGAAATTTTTTCATTTCTTCAGGGAAATTGATATAGTATGGAAAGAGCTAGATTTTGAAGTCAGAAAGATGTACTCAAATCCCACCTCAGACACTAACTAGCTGTGTGACCCTGGCCAAGTTATTTAAATCTCTCTCTCATCCTCCGTTTCCCCAACTGTAAAATGTGGCTAATCTTCTTCACAGAGTTGTTGTAAGGATCAAATATAAAAAAGCATTATATAAGTGTGAGCTATTATTGCCTCTAGTTCCCAAAACAAAACCAACTGACCAAAGAGATCAAACAAATGTCTAAAAACAGTTTGTATATCCTTTATGCTTAGGAAAGATGCTCCAGTCAAAACATCCTTAGGGTCAAGTTGTTGATGTTCAGTCATTCTAATCATGTTTGATTCTTTGTGACCCCATTTTGGGGTTTTCTTGGCAGAGATAGTGGACTTTGCCATTTCTTTCTTTAGCCCATTTTATAGATGAGGAAACTGAGGCCAACAGGGTTAATTGACTTGCCCAGGATGACACAGCTAGGAAGTGTCTGGAGCCAAATTGTAACTCAAGTCTTCCTGACCCCAGGCCTGGTGCTCCATGCACTGTACCACCCAGCCACCCTATCCTAGGTTCATAGGGTCAAAGGAATACAGAACTAGAGCTGAAAGGAAAACCTAAGACTATCTATACCTAGTTCAATACTCTCATTTTGCAGAGAAGGAAACTAGAGACAAATAAATGCTGAAATTGGAGCTAGGAAAACCTCATTCCAAATACATTTACAGCAAATCATTTCATTTCTCTGTTCCTTGGTTTCTTCATTTGTACAATGAGGAAGTTGGATTTGGTGTTCTACGGTTCCTTTCAGCTCAAAATCCAATGGTCAGATGACTTCTTGTTGCTCAAAGAAGACAAAAGACCCCACAGGGTGATGTCTTGACTTGGGTGTAAATTGGATTTGCAAGGAAGAGCTACGCAAAGTCACGAGCCTCACGTTCTCTTTAGTCATCCAAGTTCAGAGGCAAGACAAGAGTCAGGACTCCTGGCAATGGCTGGGGATGTGGTGGATGACAATGGCCCCCCAGCACTCCACAACACCTGCTTCCGACCCCTTCGTGGTCATTGGAACAAATTGTTCTCATCCACCCATTCCACCAAGGAAGTCTTCACATGCCTGGATAGCCTCCCAGGTCCCTGATGAGCCCGAGGCTGGTAGGTTACCTTCCGTGTAGGTTAGTTGGTCTGCTGAAAAGGTTTTCCTGGCTTTATGTGGCAGCTGGGCACGCTACAGCTTCTTGGAGTCACAGATAAGAGCTGGGTGAAAGGTGGATGAGCAGCTCTGAAAGGGGCTCGGCGATCTCTCACACCACAGGGGCTGGTGCTCCCTGAACACCCCCTTACCCTTAAGGACCCTTTGACAATCTCCATATTACCATTCCAGGAACTATTAACAAAGACCCCTAGCCATGTTTGTTTAAGTCCAATTTCAAGAGACAAAACTACGGTGGAAACTGGACCTCCATTCCAATCTCCCCAGACCCTAAAACTAAAGTAGAATACTTGCACAAATAAGAAACAACGAGCCGCCTTGATGCATGAAGAGACTTTGAAGGCAAATTGCCATGGAAGAATCTTCAAGGCTTCAGGAGGGTAGATGAGGGTACTTATTCAATGAGTGCTGAGCACATTTCCTAGCTCTATCTGCTGGGAAGCCCGTTACGATTCTTTGTTGGGGTCTTGAGACTAATTTGACTTAGCCTTATAATAATCAGGCCAAAGTTATCTTGATTCCTTCTCACTCCTCCACTTGGAAGCAATCAGGAGTCTCACACCCTCTAAATATCCCTGAAGAGGGATCAAGTATGGGGAGCCTCTTCCCATTCACAACAACTGGGGAACTAGTGAGTTCAAGAGAATTTATTTCTCATTTCTTCTGATCCAGGGTTTTTTAAACTAGTTTTCCTTAACTAAAAGCGAATTTTTAAAAAAAAAAACTCTAAACATTTCAAGTGTCTCTACCTCTATTTTTGTCTAGAATTTACTCAAAATAAAGTATAAAATCAGGATAGCTTTCCTTCTTCAAAAGGTAGTGCTTCTGGGGGCAGCTGGGTAGCTCAGTGGATTGAGAGCCAGGCCTAGAGACGGGAGGTCCTAGGTTCAAATCTGACCTTAGACATTTCCCAGCTGTGTGACCCTGGACAAGTCACTTGACCCCCATTGCCTATTAAAAAAAAAAAAAAGGTAGTGCTCCTAAAAAAAGAACAAGACTTCTAAAAATGGCAACTGAATTATAACTCATTCTGGAAGTCTGGAGGTTTCTTCCTCAAATTTGTCCATACAATACTAACCTTTTGTATATCACTATTTTGTTTGAATAGCTGACATCATTGAGCATGAAATACCAATTTTAATTAAGCATGTTAGTGAGCTAAGAGAGAGAAAAAGCATTAAATATTCAAAATATGTATACTACATTGATCACAATATAGCATTTTCATTAGCAGAAAACAAAAAAGAATTCAGATCTGTGAGCAACCCAGTGAAACAAACAGAAGATTAAAAAATAAAGGCATGTACTAAATTTCCATTTCAATGACATTACTGTATGAAAACCCAGGATTTTTTTTAAGTAGTTGGTGGCTGGGAGCTATTTGCTTGTTTTAAGTGAAAATGGAAAGGGGTAAAAAGGTGTTATACCACTGGTATTTGAAAAACTTAAGATAGTATGGAATATACTAAATCTTCTTTAGTGTTATTAAAAGATGAAGTATTTTAAAATAGCATTAGATAACCTACCCAGGAAACTAGCATAATTAACTTGGAATTTGGAATCTAAAACAATGGTAACAAGAAACAAGTCAGAATCCTTTACTTCTAAAGGGTTAAGGTCTTTAAGCGGTCACCCTCTGGTACGGTGTCTTCATAAATTTGATCTGTTTATGGAGTGTTTTTGATGGTAGGCAATTCTTTGTTGAAAGTTAAGTGCTCTTTTATATGAATAAATAAAGAAGGCTTTGGTTTGAACTAATACATTATTCTGACAAATGTTTATTGGAAACCCAATTATGGGACTGTAAATCAAGGCTCTTTGTGGTCCTTCAGGTGAGCTTACCAATGCCACCAGATGTCACACTGGATACCAATAAGGTAATTAAAACAATTCCATAGAATGCTCCCCCTCTCCCACCATGCTGACGGTAGTCAAAACAGGAAGAAATTGTTTGTTATATTTAATTTAATTTATTAAAATATTTGTTGCAAGATGTCATGGCCATATTTTTTTAAAAGCCATTTGTTTTCTATTTGCAGTTGGATTAAAATGACAAGGTCAAGCATGATGCATTAAGCTTCCTGATACATGATTCGCAAGAGCTCCTCATGGGCAAGAACAAAATTCATCTGCATACATTCTGTGACTTGCTCTGGCTTTTCAGAGGAACCCTTCTTTGTTTTAGGTAAGTGAGTGTCTCTTTGAAAAGGCTGGACCGGTTAATATCTACTCTCTCCTGACAAAAAGTGTTTTCAGCTGTATATTACAGGGCCCCAAGTTTTCTGGAGAGCCCCCTAACAAAAGATGCCTCTCTCAAAAGAAAAAATTTAAATTAGCTGGCTCAGAATAATTTAGTAAAAGACAGTACATCTAAAAATTTTAAAGGGCTTTTACTCTAGAGAGAAAGTCATCTTTCTCTAGAGAGGTTTCCAGTCATCATAGTCAACAGCAGAGAAATCTGGCATGGGGTTGAGGTCAGTGAGACATAGAGCACGATGCAGATATAGACATTTAGTATAGTAGCATCAAGTGGTAAAGAATTAGGAGACCTCATGTTTCCACCCATGATCATCACTGGTACCATTATTGTTGTCTCTGGATTTTTTTTTGACGACCCTCTTGGTAAAAATTATTTTATTATTATGCAAATATGTAAGAAATCAGTGATTTTTTTTTAGTTCTCTAGTCCTCCAAACCCATCTATCTATCTCTATTATTATTGATGTTGTTATAAAATTAATGGTCTCGACAAATTCTAGTAAACAAATAATCAAGCCAATTTAGAGGAAAGCTCTAAATAAGAGCCTAGAAGTACTTGCTTATTTAATGTCATAATATATATTTGACATAATAAAACAATAATAATATTTTTGTTCTCAATGTCCTTCCAGATCTATTGATTAGTTCTTACTAGAAGCAATGCAACAGAATGCAAAACATGCTGGGCTTACATTCAGAAGACCTGAGTTTGAATATCTCCTCTTTCCTTTGTCAGGGTTCCCTTAAGAAAATTCCTGAAACTTCTGAGCTTTTAAGTAATCCTACCTACCATCCCTGCCTCAAAGTTGTTGTGGGGATCCAATTAGATACTGACTGTGGACATATTTTACAAAGCAAGACATGGCAATGCTTCCTCTTATTACACACACACACACACACACACACACACACACACACACAAAGCATGTGGGACTTAGAGCTTGAAAACCTGGCTTCCAATCCCACTTCAACCATTTGGTAGCCTAATAACTGGGACCACATCTCAGATCCTCATCTTTACAGCAAGACAGCAAGGTATAGATGGTTCATCATTTGTAATCCATCTGAAAGAATTGACTGATTACCCCCAAGAAGTTCATCAGGAACAATATTCCTGACCATTTGTACCATCCTCAATAATCTCTCTTTATCAAAAAGGGACAAAAATAACTTCATTTCCCACCCTCACAGGGACACTGGGGGCAAAGAGCTAAATATACACTATTATTAATAAGTAGCAAAGAAACCTAGAAATGCTGAGTATTCACATTGGCTGAATCCCATTTTCTTCTTGCCTTAAGCACATCTGCTGTAGAGGGAATGGTGGGTGTGATGTACTCTCGTACTTTAGAATGGATGAGGTATTGTAAACAGAATTTTTTTTATCCTTTTCCATACCAGAGGAAGTGTGGTAGGATGAACAGCAAGCCAGTTCTTGGAATCAGATAGACCTAGTTTCCAATTATGCCTCTAACAGTTGTGCCTCTGTAACCATGGAAATTGAGTGTCCTCTCAGAGCCCCAGGAAAACTCTGTTAAGGTTTAAATTACAAATGAGTTGCCAACCTGTATTCATGGACAAGCTTTCACACCAAGAGTTCCAACAATAACAATAATAGCTAGTATTGAGAGAAAGGTTTAAGATTTACAAAGTACCTTGTACCTATTATCTTACTTTATCCTCAAAACAGCCCTGGGAGATAAGGTACTGTTTTATCCCCATTTTACAGATGAGGAGGCTGAGGCAGATAGAGTTTAAGTGACTTGCCCAGAATCACACAGCTAGGTAGCATCTCAGTCCAACTTTGAATTCAGGTTTTCCAGACTCCAGGACCAGCATTCTATCCACCATACCACCTAGCTGCCACCAATGAAACCACAGGTTGAACCCAAAACAATCAAACAAAAAATACTGCACACTAAAGTTCCAAGAAAGGTTTTCTGGGATTTTTTTTTTGTTATTTTAAATTACTTGGAGGTAAGAACTGGAGATGAAAGGATCATTGCATACAAAAGCACTTGAGAGACTGCTGGACTGACCTTTCTATGATTCTCCCAAGTGACTTGGAGAAAGGCAGGCCAGCACATCCCAGATATGTCTCTAGGACAGTCAGGCAGCTCCATATGAGGCATCAGTAGGCTGAGGCCACCCATGCAGGACTCCACTATTACACTTATATAATGTCTCTGTCCAAACCTGCTGGCTTGGCTACCAACGCTAATATAAACATCGGGTGAGTGACACCCTAAAACGCTGGCTGTAGGGCTTCTCTCCTTTTGCAGCTAGAGAAATTATGTCATCAAGGATGCCTTAAAAAGAGCAATGTCTAAATACAGCTGTTACTTGTGAAGAACAAAGAATATGCTCCCATTGTTTTGTGTGTAGTTTTATTTATTGAGGGAGAGAACCTGCCAGAACATCCATGAGTCCCATGCTTTAAGGAGATCTACATAGAGAAAATTTTATCCAAAAATATGTGTCAGCATTCCCACACTGATCCAGCAGAATTTCTTATGAGCCAAAGATTGAAGACTAGTACAAAGAAAGCTGAACAATCACCCATAATGCCAGATGCAATATTAATATCAGTTTGAACAGTCAATTATAAACTATCTTCTATTCTCATATTTCACATCTATTGGTCTTTTTTCATTCATTCATTCATTCATTCATTCATTTGGATCAATTGTCACTCTGTAATACAAGATCACAGGCCCACTCAAGACCAAAGTTAGCAATTATCTGTTTGTTTTCTCATTTCTGTAGAAAAAAAAAATGAATCATGGGTTCATTGAATCAAGTTTTTTGGCCTCCAGACTTACCTTGGTCTCATTCTCTACTCTTCATTCGTTCTCACCTTCCTATATCCAATATCTCCAAGTCCTGCTATTTCTACTTTTGAACCATCTCTGGAATATATATACTCCATTCTCTCCTCTAACACGGCCACCACTCTGATACAGGCACTCATCACCTCTTGCCTGGATTAATGAAATAGCCTGTTGGTGGGTCAGCCTGCCTCAAGTCCCTCCCCACTCCACTCCAGTTCATTCTCCACTCAGCAACCTAAGTAATCTTCCTCCAAGAGCAAACTTGA
>NW_025353843.1:0-5115 GCF_016433145.1 Gracilinanus agilis
ATATATATATATATATCTTGGAACATACAGAATCTTTTCCTTTCCCCTGATCTCCTTGGGAAACAGACCCAGCAATGATTTTGCTGGATTTAAAGGTATTCACAGTTTTATAATCCTCTAGGCAAAATTCCAAATTTCTCTCCAAAATAATTGATTCAGTTTGCATTTCCACAACAGTGTATTAGCAGCCCCATTTTCCCAAATCCCTTCCAACATTTGTCATTTTTCTCTTTTATCATTTTAGCCAATAAAATAAAAATAAAAATTTAGCCAGTAAAAGAAAGTCATCTCAAAATTGTTTTGCTTTACATTTCTTTAATCAGTAATGATTTACATCATTTTTTCATATACCTATATGTGGTTTTGATTTCTTCATCCAAAAGCTGTCTGTTCACATCTTTTGCCCATTTATCATTTGGGGATGGCTCTTACTCTTGTAAATTTGGCAAAGTTCTCTATGTATTTCAGATATGAGATCTCTATCTGAGAAACTGTCTATAAATTTACCCCCCCCCCATTCTCTGCTTTCCTTCTCATTTTGACTATTATTAATTTTATTTGTGCTGAAACTTCTTATTTAATGTAATCAAAATTATCTATTTTACATCTTTTATACATCATGATCTTAACTAGCTGCTTACTTCACAAATCTTTCTCTTTCTGATGTCTTTGCCTTTCATCAGCCTTAAAGGATGAAAATATCGTATGTACAACTCAGGTCTTCAGTTTCTGGCTGTACCATCTGTACTCACATGTATCACCAGGAGTGGCTAGGCTAGGCTCAATTTTGTTGTGATTATAATATCGATAAATAGCTGCTTCAGTAACTCCCCTTAAAGGGAATCTCCAGCCACCATTAGTGATTTCTTCCTTCTTTTACTTTTACTGTATTCTAAAATCTTTCTACCTGTGGATTCACATCATCATGACAAGCATCTATTTTCTTCTTGAAGGGCATACTTAGATACAAGTGTTCAATGTTCCTTGTCCCTCTATTTTTCTTAAAAGGAATAAAGAATGAATAGAGGAGGAAAGAGAAGGAAAAAAGAGCATAATACTTATGAGAGTGAAACAAGAAGAGCCAGAGGAGAAATACATCAAGAGAAGGAAAAGGTCTAGAGGAGAAGGAAGGAAGAAGGAGGAATAAAGTAAGAGCAAGAAAGGAGTAACAAAGAGAAATCAGAAAAAGAAAAGAGGATGATGAAAAGAAAAAGGGAAAAGAAAAGAATAGGAGCTAATAACGTATCAAATAATATAATAATAAACATATTAAATAAATAAGAGAAAATATGAGGGAAAATAGAATAGCAGCAAAAAACTCAGAACCATAGCATCTCAGAGTTGGAAGGGACCTCAAATACCATCTAGTCTAATCCATACCTGAACAAGAGTCTTCTCTACAATATCAATCAACAAGCATTTACTACGGTTACTATGCTATAGGCCCTGAGCTAATTCGATATTCAATCTTTGCTTAAAGAATTCTAGTCAAGGGAAACATATTCATTATACGTTTGGATTGCCTAAATTGTTTGTAAGCCTCTATCCATTTTTCTTCATCCTACTTCTAATGAGTCTTTTGATGCTTCTTCAAATACTTGAAGACAGCCCTCATGGTCTTCCTTATAGTCTTCTAAGACCAAGCATCTCAATTTCCTTCAACCAGTTCTTACATAGTATGAACTCAAGAATATTCCTTTGAAGGTCAGAACCCAAAACATAACAGAGAAGATGGAAGGAAAAGGGAAATAAGAGAGAAGGAAATGGAAGAAAGAAGTAGAAGTTAGAGAAAGAGGGGAAGGTAGGTGGCTCAGTGGATAGTCATGCCTAGAGATGGGAGATCCTGGGTTCAGATCTGGTCTCAGACACTTCCTAGTTGTGTGACCCCGGGCAAGCCACTTAACCCCCATAGTCCTTAACTCTCTTCTGTCTTGGAACCAATATAAAGTATAGATAGATCCTAACTGTGTGACCCTGGTCAAGTCACTTGACCCCTATTGCCTAGCCCTTACCACTTTCTTGTCTTGGAACCAATACACAGTATTGATTCTAAGACAGAAGATAACGTTTTAAATAATATATAATTTAAAAAATGAAGTAAGAGAAAGAGGGGATGAAGAGGAAATGCAAAGGAAGGGGGAAGAAAGAGGAAGAAGAGGAATAAGTGAAAAATGAGTTTCTGTTGAAGGATGTGGGGATGCTTAAGCTGGAGAAGACATAGCTTATATAAAGCAGCTTGTCTTAGTAGGGTTAAGAATCTTAAATTTTACCCAGTTCTGATAGATTTTGCTTCTGGCAACTTTGCATCAACCAAGCTCATACTTAAAACATTTCCATTGTGCTTAAAGGTTTTAGAAGTTCCTCCTTCCTGAATAGATGTAAAATCTTCTAGAATGTGGTTTAGAATTGTTTTAGACAATGATCACCTCCACTTTCCAAACAGAGAAACTGAGGCTCCTGAGGTATAAAGTGTCTTCTCTAGGGTTACTCAGGAAGAGGTAGAATAGTATTGAGAAGTGACTCACAACACCTATTGCTTTCTGTTTAACTTTCCTAATAATAGTCCTCTGAGGTAGGTAGGTAGGTAGAGCACAATTACTATCCCCTTGGAACAGATATAATTTGGGGGGTTACTCTGTGATTTTATGGGGGCTTTATAGGGATTTATAGAAGGCTGAGGAAAGAACATCACCTTCTTTGCAATTTAGAATCTTAGAGAGTTGGGAGAGCTGGAAGAATTGAGAGATTAATTCACTAGCCCAAGGTTACACAGATTGCATATATTAAAGGGGCATGAACCTGATTCCTAACTCTGAGGCTAGCTCTCTATTCACTACACCAAACTGCTTCTCCAAAAAGGAATGAAAATGGAAAATCTAAAGGAAGGCCTCTATTCCAACATGTTGGGTATTTGATTGATGGAAGATTTATGGATGGATAGTGACAAGAGTTGCCCTAGAGGAGATAGTGTGTATCTCTGACTGCTGAGGTTCTTGACAATTTAAGGAAGGAAGATCCATAAATATTAGTTGCGGACAGGGGAAGTATATTGATTAGATAGGTTAAGTGATTTGTCCATTGACATCCAGTTTAGTAGGTTTCCGATGTCGAATTCGAACTCGAATCGTCCCGACTTTAAGTCCAACTTTGTTTAACAAGTTTTCCTTCATTAACTCTCCCAACAAATATTAAGGGATTCTAGGATGAGAAGCCCGGCCTGAAAAGGGGGGGAGAGCCCAAGTAGACCAAGAAGCTTGCCTATCCCTTGCCTTCCAGTCCCACCCCATCTCACCACGTGTCATTGGTCCAAATGTCCGGAGGGTCAGCTTTCTTGAGGATTAACAAGGAAAGTCGGCTTCCTGGGTTGGGTGACTCCCATAGCCAGGGCCCTGCTCAGCTTTGCTTGTTCTCAGGAGGAAGGTTCTCAGGGAAGAGTGAGCACAGGAATGCCTAACTGAGGTACTGGGTGCCCTAAGAGGTGGTGAGGGAAGGGGCTTCGCTTTTCGCAAATGCTGGCTCGGGTTCTCAGATCATTCTTCCCTTATTTTCCCAAACCAGTTTTGGTTACACGTACTGAACGGAAGGAAAGATTGCAAAGTCATAAGGAAAGACTTTCACAACTGGAAACCAGAAGGGCTCTGGGATTGCTCCAGTGGAGCGTGAGACCACTTTCCTTCCCTCTCTTTTTCCCCCATCCTCACCTGGATGGCTGGGCAGAATGGAAGGAAGAAGCAAAAACAGGCTCCCTCCCAGGAGAGGGAGGGAGTGGAGAGAAAGGAGAGCAGAATGGGAGGAGGGAGGGAGTCTTGAGATGCAGCTCTTCTCCCTCCCCCACAGCCGGCTCGAAGCCTTCCCACGCTCTGCACCCACACCCCGCCTCCTCCCTCCTCTTCCTTCCTCCTCCTCCTCTTTCTCCTCCTCCTCCTCCTCTTTTCCGCAATCTCATACGTAAACCTGCTCCCCCCCCTTTATCTCCCACCGCCCCCAAACCCCGCCGTCGGGTTGGACCATCTCTCTTACCTTTGCCTCTGCGGCGCAATTTTCGTGCCGCCTTTTGCCTGCGGTCCCCTAAACTATTGGGGCCAAGCGCTTTCTACAGCGCCTAGGGGAAGGTGTGGAGGGTGGGAGGGAGACAAGGAGGAGAGTGGGTGGATGGTGACGTGCCCCCGGAGGAAGGTTCAAGAAACCCGGTGTTTGCCATTTCAATCCCTCGCAGTCGCCCTAGGCTGTGTGAGCGCTCTCGACCTGAAAGGGCAGCCAGGGCCCTGGGGTCATTTGAGGACAGCGGCCTTGAAGAGCCTGCGCCAGACTGGCTGCTTGCGCCTCCCGAATACTGATGCTGCCGAGTCGGGTTGCTGCCGGTGACTGACTCACAATGGGCAGCCTAAGTAGCCCTGAGGTAGTAGCTTCGGCTCCGAGAGGCTGCTTCTGTCTTTGGAGAAGCTGTCCCACTCGTTTTAGGCTTAGCTTGGGGACCCCTGCCGCACTCCAGCAGTCCTACGGCTCCAAGCGGGACTTTCTTTCCTTGCGCATATTTTCCCTTTTTTCCAAAGAGAAGACTCATATTTTTCATTGTCCAACAGAAAATAAAGATCTCTTTCCCAGTCTTACCCTCTATACATACTTTGCTGAGAACATAACCTTTCCCCTTGCAATAATTCTTTCTGCCAAGGTTCTTGTAGGGAAAGCACTTTAGAAAACTTTATAGGTGCTACAGACATATGGGCTTTATTTTTAGCAACTTCCCCTTGCACGAGTGATTTCTCTCCAAAAGATACCTTGTGATTTGAAATGCTTTGCAAACTCTGAAGTAATGCAGAAATATGAGGACTTTAAAGAAAAAGAATTTTTTTGTTATCTTTTTCTTTGTAAGCATATGTATGGGTATCAGAGTTGTTGCAGAATTTGCTTTGAAAATCAGAAAACTATAGAAATGTAATTTTTATTCTGAAGTATTTAATTTTACAATTATTATTTTGCAGAATTTAATTTTATCACTGCATCATTTCATTTTGTAGTTGTTTTCGAGGATATAGCTCAGAAAAGTTTCATAGAAAGTCAGCAATTAGGTTCTCTCTCTCTCTCTCTCTCTCTCTCTCTCTCTCTCTCTCTCTC
>NW_025353844.1:0-3197 GCF_016433145.1 Gracilinanus agilis
CTCCACGTGCAGGAGCGGGCGGTGGAGGAGGTGAAGCTCGCCATCAAGCCCTTCTACCAGAAGCGCGAGATCACCAAGGACGAGTACAAGGACATCCTGCGCAAGGCCGTGCAGAAGGTGGGGGGGCGGGGAGCGGGGCGGGCCGGGGGCGGGGCCGGGCCCGGCCCCGCCCCTCGGCGCTGACCCTGCCTGCCCGCCTCCCCCAGATCTGTCACAGCAAGAGCGGCGAGATCAACCCCATGAAGGTGGCCAACCTGGTGAAGGCCTACGTGGAGAAGTACAAGCACATGAGGCGGCACCGCAAGGCGCTGGAGCCCGAGGAGGAGCCCCACGACGTGGAGAACTGAGGGGAGCCGCCGCGGGCAGGCGGAGCGCGTGAGGAGCGCCTTGGCGCGGGCTCCCGCCGGGCGCGGCACACACACGTATCCCTACGCAGGGCCCCCCCTCGCCTAGAGACGCTGTGCTCGTTGTGTTCTAATTTATCAAACATGGATTGTCTCTAGAAACCTGGCAAGCGATTGAATACTTGAACGGCGGCCGCCCGCCCGGCCGCTCTGGGAAGTGTCTTCTGGTTCCGATTATGTTTCCTGTCACCGAATTCCCGAGGGAAACGCGGGGGGCGGCGCGGCAGGGAACGGCCCCCCTTCCCCGGGCGCGGCCGGGCACGTGGCTTCTGGCTGTTGAGAACATTTTGTATTTTTTGAGTAGAGTTTGGTGGCTTTAAAGTGCTCTTTCGTTCTGTCGTCCTTCGTGCGGAGGGGGGGGAGCCCGGCCCGTCGGGTTTGGAACCCCCTCCTCGGCACCCCCTAGTCCCCGGGAGCCCGCCCAGGGGGGAGCGAAGGGCCGGCGGACACCACGACTGCAGAGGCGGACTGGGGGGGGCAGCCACCGTCTTTATTTAAGCCGCTCGGAGGAGGGAGGAGGGCTGGGCTGGACGGGCCGCCGGGCTCCGGGCCCCGCGGGTCTAGGCCGGGTACTCCATCTCCATAAGGAAGTTCTCGAGGACTTCGTAGAGGCCGAGACTGTTGGACACCTGCAGGCTGAGGCCGCCGCTGTCCAGGGACGAGACGCCCTCCTGCCGCTGGACGGCCTCGTGGCACAGCTGACAGATCCGGGGGACCAGCTGGGGGGGCCGGGGAGGAGCGGTGAGGAGCCGCCGGGCCGTCCCCGCCGCCCGGCCCGGCCCCGCCGCCCGGCCCTCGCTCTCCTGCCGCCGGATCCCGGCCTACCTTCACCAAGATGAGATTCTTGTCCATGGGCCGCCCGGACAGGGTCTGCCCGAAGCCCAGGTAGATGGTGTAGTCGGGGGACGTGCGCCGCCTCTGCTCCCTGTACTCCGCCAGCTCTAGAAGAAAGGCCGTGAGGCAGGCCGGGAAGGGGGCGCCCCGGGGGCAGGCAGTGTCGCGGAAGGGCCCCCGCAGCGGGCACTCACCCTGGCAGAAGACGGAGAAGTCGAAGATGGCCGTGGCTTCGTTCCGGGGGAGCAGGCGGGGTGGGGGGGGAGGCCCCGAGGAGGCCGGGGGGCTGCCCAGCTCCCAGTACACTTTGCATTTGCCCATCCTCGTGGCCCAGAGCCTCTGGCTCCAGAGCTCCAGCCGCAGGCCGGGCCCCATATGCTGCAGCAGCTGCTCCGTGTAGCGCGCCTGCTTGCGGTCAGCCAGCTTCAGGGCTGCCGGGCTGGGGAAGGCCACGAGCTGGGGGTCCTGGGAGGCCCCCGGCACGGGGTCGGGGCTGCCGGCCACGAAGAGGCAGCGGCTCCGGGCCACAACCACCTGCCTGACGGGCCGCCCTTTGTACAGGATGGTCACGTCCATGTCGGCGGGGAAGGAGCCTGGGGAGGGAAGGGGGCCGGGTGAGATCCGGGTCCCGGGCCCCCGCTGCCGGCCCGCGCTCAGCCCCTTACTCACTGCTCAGGGCGGGCTCCGGGGCCGCACCCAAGGCTCTGTCCTGGGGGCCGCCATCCCCTGGGGGCAAGAACGGTCCTGGCTGAGGCTTGGGGGGGGGGCAGAGCTTCCCAGCCGTGTCCCCCAACACACACGCCTCCCAGGCTACTCACTCGGGCCTCTGGGAGGCGGCGGGGGCCCTGGCTGGGCCTCCCAGGGTTCCCTGGGAGGGGGCTCCGTCCCCTGGGAGTACGGGCCTTCGGGCTCTCTCCAGAGCTCCTGGTCCCCGTCTGCTGAGGGAGGGGGTGGTCTGTGAGCTCCTGCCCCCCCCCCGCCCCCCCCAGCTGAGGCGCACCCAGGCCGCCTGGGCCTAAGCCTTCCTCCTCCCTCGGGACCCTGCCACCGGCGCCGCTGCTGCCCCCCGATTGCTGCCTCTGCGCCGGGGAGGCTCCCTTGGGCTAAGCGGCCTACCAGGGACTTCCCAGGGCCGGCTCCCTTCCGAGCTGCCTCTGAGCCTTCCCGCCCCTGGCCGGGCTCTGGCGGCCGTCGTCATCCTGTCCATTGGCCCGCGGCCTCCCTGTGGCCGGGCTCCCTGCCTTGGGCTCGGCCCCTTCTGAGGGAGCCCCCCTCCCCCGCGGCTCCTCACCCTGGAAAGCCTGGAGGTCGGGCGCCACCTCGCTCTGCTCCAGGGCCAGTCCTAGGAGGTCACGGCCGGGAACGTCTGGGGGCAGAGGCAGCGGCTCGGGGCAGGGCCGGGCCCCCACCTCGGTGCCCCTGTCCCCCCCCCTGCCCCGGCCCTTACCGACAGTCTGTCCATCCAGAGAGAGCACCCGGAGGCCGGCCTGCAGCTGGAAGGAGACACGGGCAGCCGTGAGATGGTGCCAGGACGAGTGGCGGGGCAGGACGCCGGGCACCCTCCCTCCTCCTCCTCCTCCTCCTCCTCCCTGGGCCTCTCCCCAGGGCTGTGGAAGGGGCTCAAACCTCCGTCACGGTGACATCGCCCAGGCCGCAGATGCCCGTCGGCTGCTCCTGCCCAGCGCTCCTGCCGACTTCTGGAGAGGCGAGAGCGCCCGGTGAGGGCTCGCCCCCTCCGTGCCCCCGCCGCGTGCCAGCCTCCTTCCTACCTGGCTGGCTGAGCATGAACACCTTGTGGGGGTCCTTCGGGTCCCCGGACTGGTCGTCCACCATCGTGAAGAGGCGGGTGCTCTTGAGGGCGCAGCGGAAGTTGGTCTTCCAGCGGGTCCACTCAGAGGCCTCGGGGGGCCGCGGGCTGCCGCCCTCGGGGTCGGGCTGCCACCGGCCCCTGGCGACGGC
>NW_025353845.1:0-5042 GCF_016433145.1 Gracilinanus agilis
AAAAGAGGGCCTGGGCAGCCCCACTCTCGCAGGCCCAGCACTGCCCTCCTCAGGCCTTGGCAGCAGCTGGTGAGCCGGAAGGACGGGGCGGGGACAGCGTCAGGGCCAGGTAGCCCCAAGGTCCCGGCCGGGCCCGGAGGTGCTGCGGGGGAGGCCCTGAATGCCGGGTGGTCGGGGAAGGCCTGGCCCGCGTAGCGTGGAGCCCCCAGAGAAGCCGAAGGGAGTCTGCAGAGATGGAAGGCGGTGGCGGCGGCAGCTACCAGGGCCCGGGCAGCAAGGCCAGTGTGGATGGCGGCAGAGAAGGGGCCGCGGCACCCTTCATCCCGCTGGGCTCGGCTTCTCTGCGCGCCCCACTTCTGGCCGACGGACGATAACGGTGTCGGCAGTGGCAGGAGTCGCCTTCACGGCAGAGCGGGAGTCCCTGGGGCTGCCCCCGGAGGGCACTGGCTGGTGGAGGCCGGCCCTCGGTGCCCCGGAGTCCCCAGGGGAGGCGGGGGTGACCTCCTGCTTGCGGCTCGGCTCTCTCTGCACCCTCCCTCCTGAGTTCCTCCCTGCCTGGCCGAGGCTGCTCGGTTCGGGCAGCAGGAGCGGCCCTTGGCACGTGGTGGAGCTCGAGGCAGGCACCGAATCTTCCCGGCCCTTCTCTCTCCGTCCCGGGCTGCCCACCACAGGAAACTGAGGGGAAGGCTCGGGACGGAGCCCGGCCTCCCCGGCACGGCCCACGCTTCCCCCACGGAGCTTCGGGAGCGACAGGGATGTTCTCAGAGAACCCCCGTCAGCCTCGGGCGCTGCTGCCCTCGCAAGGGAAGGAAGCCTGAGGCCGGCTCTCATGAGGCCGGGGGTGGCCCCGTTGGGGCTCCGGGCCAGGCTGGGCCTCCGGTGCCGGCCCTCCTCAGATGAACTCTGCATCCTCCTTCACTGACGTCCCTGAAGTCCATTTACGGGGGGCAGCTCGGTGGCTCGGTGGACAGGAGGGCCTCCCCCCCCCCCCGGCTGGGTGACCCTGGGCCAGTCCCTTCACCCCCACGGCCCAGCCCCGACTGCTTGGAACCAACACGCGCCACGATCCTAAGACGGAAGCGAAGGTTCGAAAAGCTCCCTTTACGGACCGGAAGAACAAAAGCGTGAAGACAAGCGACCAGAAGCCCCTCGAGGGGAGGCGCTGGAGGTCGCGTCCCCACAGCCCAGGGAGGCCCCGTGGCCAGGTCGCCACCCCTCTTCCCTCCTGGGGCCGGGGACGTGGCAGTCTGCTGACCGTCACTAGCTGCGCTCGAGTCCCCAAGGCTGGCCCTGGCAAGCTCCGATCCCGAGGGCCCCGCCGGCAGCCGGCCGGCTCCCTTCTAGTCCCTGAGAGCGGAGGCTGCGGGCGGCGAGCTGGAAACAAGCAGCGCTGGTGGGAGGCCCCCCTCGCTCTCGGGGCTCTCGTTACCGATGCGCGCTGGCTGAGTGGCTGCTGTCACCGAGCGCCGAGGGGGATGACAGGGAGGCTGGTCCAGCCGCTGCCCTCCCGGAGAGTCCGGGCTAATGAGGGCAAAGGCACGCCGGCGGGAGCCGCGGGGAGGCCGCCGGGGGAGAGGAGGCGCTTCCCGAGCGTGCACGCCAATGGCTCTCAGCCCGGGCAGCAGCAGGCACGAGCGAATCTCCGGCGATTCGCTGGACGAGGGCCCGGAGCCCGATGGCCCTGGGCGCCATCCTCCCGGCCTCTGGGCCGACGCCATTGTTGGAAGAGGAATCTGAGGCTTCCGGCCTCCCCGCGGGGAAGGTGGCGCAGCACGCCTGGGTCCTGAGTCCCAGCGGCCCGGCTTCCTGAAGGTCTCCTCTTGAGCCGGGGCCAGGGAGAAGAGAGGGAGGGGGAGGCAGCCGGATCGGGCCAGCTCTGCCGCTGCCCAGGGCCTGGAACGGAAAGCGAGGCCTGCCGGGCCCAGGAACCCGGAAGGAGGGGGGCCTAGACTCCTGAGCGAGCTGGGCAGGGCCCTGGCGGGGCACAGCCAGGGATGACGTGACTCCCCGAGACCCTCCTGTGCGTGGCTGGCAGTGCACGACCCCTGCTGCCTCGCTCTGGGGAGGGTGCAAACAAGTGGCCCCCCCAGGCCTCAAAGCCACCACTGCAGAGGGTAAAGGGGTGCTGGGAGGAGGGCAAAGCCTGAGCCTTGGGGCTACCTGACTCCCAGGGCGCTGTCCACGGTGCCCACAGGGAGGTCTGGCCGAGAGAAGGCTGGCCTCCGTCGCCGTCACCATCACCGTCACCATCCGTCACCGTCACCGGTGTGAGCAGGAGGGCCAGCGCAGGTGCCCAGACGGTTTCCCAGCAGCAGTCAGGGCAGGCTCGGGACTGTCTTCCAGGAAGCTCGTCTGCTCAGTGGGATGGACGGACCCTGGAGCTGCCCTGGATTCCCCTTCCAGGGTCCTGGCGCTGGCGTGCCAAGGCCAGAAGGCCATCTCAGAAAGGTTCGTCAGGTCACAGGGCACTGGTGGGTCCCCGGGCACCGATGGGCGACCAGAAACAAGACTGCCGGTCGAGCACCCGCTTCCTGCGTCAGGAAGCCCCATGCCAGGCTCTGAGGAGACTCAAGAGGGCCTCTGTGGTCTGGTCTCTCGGCGAACTTCTAGCCCGACGGAGGAGCTCAGGCAGGCGCCCAGAAAGCAGATCCGGCCCAAAGCAGGGCGGGCAGTGATGCCTTCTGCTGCTGCTGAGGACTCTGAAGGGGAAGGAGGAAGAGGACCCGGGCAGAAGGCGTGCTGAGCCCTGGAGGCCCAGAGACAGCCAAGCAGGAAGCCAGCAGGGAGAGCCCAGAGCGGGCACAGAAGGGGGAGGCCTGAGGGGCTGCGGATGGCATCCTGCACACTGAACCGGGGTCCAGCCTTCCTGGCAGCCCCACACGGCCTCCCGAGGCTCTAAGCGGCAGGAACCCCGGAGCTCCTCCTCCACACTGACCGCCCGGGGCCCTGCCCTGGTGGGCAGGTGGCCTGATGGAAGTCCTTGTGCCCCAGGTGCCCGAGCCTGCCAAAAGCGGGGAAGCTCCCTGGGCTTGTTCCCAAGGCTCGAGCTTGTCTCCACTCCCCCCAGGCTCTGGGCCAGAGACGGATGATGCCCGGGGTCCTGCCTGGCAGAGGGAATGCCCGAGGGATGGGCGCCTTCGGCCCCAAAGGCCTCTCCATTCTACGGAGCCCGAAGCTCTCTCGGACGGGCAGCCGCGGCCCAGGCGTAGCCGGAGGGCTGGGAGAGCCGCTCCGAGCGAGAGGAGGTCGCCGAGCAGGGAGGGAAAGTCTGGCTGCTTCGGCAGCTCTGGCAGGACCACGGCGGGCAACAGAGCCTGTGTGGCTGTGCCAGGACAGTTGGATGCCCTCCAGCATGCCTGTCTTGTGCCAGGAGGGCATCAGAAGCCTGGCAGCGGGAAGGCTCCGAGGCATCGCTCTCTTTCTTTACTTTCTAGCTTTGGACCAAGCCCGAGTATCGGTTCTGAAGCCAGAGTGGCAAGAACTAGGCAATGGGGGCTAAATGACCTGCCCAAGGTCACACAGCTAGGAAGTGCCGCGGCTGGATTTGAACCCAGGGCCTCCCATCTCCAGGTCTGGCTCTCTAGCCACTAAGTCACCCGGCTGCCTCCCTTCCCGCCAGGGAGATGCTTGGGCAAGTTCATCGGGGCAGCAGGCTGAGGAGGGGAGCAGCGCCCCCAGGGAAAGGGTGGCCGCAGGAGCCCAGGCGGGAAGGGAGTGAGCGGGACGCTGGGCGGATGCGGGAAAGGAAGGGAATGGCCGGAAGAGACCCAGCAAGGTGGGAATCCCCAAGCCCGAACGCCCGACACAGACCGAGCCGTGCCGGGAGACACCACAGAGGCCAGGAGCGCAGCAGCCCAAAGGGAGGCCTCCCGGGGGTGCCGGGGGCGCTTCGGCTGCTCTGGGGGTCACAGGACAGAGATGCAGCCATTTGAGGGGTCTCCCTTCGGCGTCCCCAGCGCGCCACACACCAGAAGGTGGCCCGGGGCTCCCCGGGGCTCCTCGGGGCTCCCCAGGACTCCTCGGGGCCTCAGCCGGCTCCCACAGAGACGAAGCCCCTGGTCAGGCAGCAGGCGGGGGGGGGGAGGTGTGGCCTGGCCGGGAGCCGCTGCCCCAACCCCCGGGGCTCCCCTACAAATGGCGTGTCCCACGGGAGCCCCAGGGAGCTCCGCCCCCGGCGGGCGAGGCAGGCGCCCGAGCTGGTGCTCGAGTTCCTCCAGAGACCCTTCACATAGGGCCGACGGCAAGCCCAGGGCAGCACAGTCCGAGGCACAGGGGAGGCTGTCCAGGCGCCCACCTGCATCCTTTCCTGCAGGCCATGAAAGGGGGTGCGTGAGGCACCCTGGGGTGATGGCAAAGCGGGTCAAAAGGCAAAGTCCAGGTCGCTGACCCCAGAGGAACCCCAACCAGCTCCCTGCGAGCTGGGCCCCGAGGCAGGAAGACACGAGTTCCAATGTTCCAATCTAGCCCCGACACTTCCTGGCTCTAGAGCGACGGCTCCCAAACCTTTTTGGCCTGCCGCCCCCTTTCCAGAAAACCTGTTCTCGGCGCCCCGGAAACTAGGAAACCGTTTCTTGGGCTCAGACTAGAACGTCATCCAAAAAGGGGCCATCGGCGGCCGCGGGATGGCTGCAGCCCCGCCGGGGGGCGACGGCGCCCACTCTGAGCATCCCTGGCTCAGCTACAAAATGGGCGCGAACAGCCCTTCCTCGCAGGGTGGTTCCAACACGGAATACTGTTGGCGAGGCTCGAACTCTGGCTCCGGCGCCCTCGGCAAGCCCAAAGGTGGCGCCCGAAGGTACTTCCAGGCCAGGGAGCTGCCCGTGCTCGAGCCGTTAGCAGGGCGGCTCTTCCCCAGGAGCCCCGGGACTCCCCCTAAAGCCAGAGTCCAGCTTTACCCCCGCCGAGGCCGGAGCCGCAGGAAGCTGGCCGAGACGGCCCAGGCCACGGCACCAGCGCCACGTGGGTGAAGAGGGGACGAGCTCAAGCCAAGGTTGGCCCCGCCAGCCCCCGCCAGCCCCGCCAGCCCCCGCCAGCCCCGCCAG
>NW_025353846.1:0-3493 GCF_016433145.1 Gracilinanus agilis
GAGGGAGGGAGGAAGGGAGGAAGGGAGGAAGGGGGTGAGGAAAGGAGGAAAAGAAGGAAAGAAGGAATGGAGGAAGGGAGGGAGGAGGGGAGGAAGGAAAGGAGAGAAGGAATGGAGGAAGGAAGGTAAGTCACCTTCCCCAAATGTCCTTTCTAGGAAATATCCCTGGGACCTTTCTCATTACAACACTGCCAAGATATGTCCCAGTGCCCAATGCCCTACCCAAGGCAGAGCTGATATTTTGTGTCACTCCCACCCCAACCCCCCCAAACTAGCTTCATTTCTTCTCTAGAGCTCTGGAAGGTCTTTTTTCAGATCCAATCAAGTATAATCCAACAAAAATGTATTAAAGACTTCCTGGGTGCAGAGCCCTGGGCTCAACACTGGGGAAGTTTTCAGGCTTAGATAAAACTCAGTACTTGCTCTCTTTGAAGCTTCAGGTCTATCAAGGCTAGAGGACACAAGCACAGATAACTTTAATTCATCGTGTTATCTGATAAATGCTTTAGAGACCTGCAAACAAATTGCTACATGAGGTCAGAGGAAAAGGTGTTCTTTTTTGGGAGGGGGGTGGCATGGGTGGGGTTAGGAATGGTTGGAGAATAGATCAGAGAAAGTTTCCTAGAGATGGTGTTTGAGTGGGATTTTAAAGGAGAGGTAAGGCAGCCAGGTGTATCAGTGATGTGCGACCTGGAGTCTGGAAGACCTGATTTTGAAATCTGCCTCAAATTCTTCAGAAACTTATGTGACCCTAAGCAAGTCATTTAACTAACTTCTGTCAGCCTCATTTGTAATGTAAGATGGGATTAATAAAAGTACCTACCTCTTGCTCTTTGCAGACTTTAAAAGAACACACACACAAAGTCAGTAAAGTTTTAATATAACTTTTATATTTATTTATATTTTATATATTTGTATATAATATTGTATTATATATGTATGTATATATGTTATGTATATAAACATACATATATATTTACAAGTCTAAATATACATATGGGAAGGGGGGCAGCTAGGTGGTGCAGTGGATCGAGTGTTGGGCCTGAAGTCAGGAAGATTCATCTTCTTAAATTTAAATCTGGCCACACTAACTGTGTGACCCTGGGCAAGTCACGTAACTTTCCCTATTTCCTCATCTGTCAAATGATATGGAGAAGAAAACCCCAAAAGGGTTCACACAGAGTCAGGCACAACTGAAACAAATGAACAAAACAACAAAATACATATAGGGCATCAAAAAGTCACACACACACACACACACATATATATAATATACACACATGTATGTGTATTATTTATTGTCATATATATGTTATTTATTATTCAGAGGAAGAGAAGGCATTTTAGGCATAAGAAACAAGAAATAGTGTGAGAGGCTAAAAGAGGGCTGTCTCCTGTGCTGTCAAAAGTCGATGACTGAGGGCAGCTAAATAACAGTGAATTAGAGTCAGTCCTGGAGTCAGGAGGACATGGGTTCAAATCTGATGTCATATACTTCCTAGCTGAGTGACTCTGGGCAAGTCTCTTGATCCCATTTGCCTAGCCTGTGCCTTTCTGTCTTAAAGTTTTTACTAAGAAAGAAAGGAAGAGTTAAAAATAAAATAAAGTTAATGATTGAGTTTGAGTTGAGAAGAAGAATGGTGTGGGGGGACAATTCCCAAATGCCCCACTTCCTATACGTTTCTTGAGGGCAAGCATTATTTATTTAGTTAGTTGTTTGGTTCCATATCTGTATGTATGTATGTGTATAAAATATATATATTGTACATACATATTTATCTATCTCTATCACCTGTCTATCTATCCATCCATCCATCTATTATATATCTATATATCACCTATCTCTCTATCTATTCATCTATTTACCCACCCATCTGTCCATCTATCCATCCATCCATCCATCCATCCATCTATTATATATCTATTACCTATCTATCCATCTATCCATCTGTCCATCCATTCATCCATTATCTATCTATCCATCTATCTATCCATCTCTCTCTCTCTCTACACATCTATCTCTTTATCTATATCTCTATAGCTCTATCTCTATCTCTGTAATTTTAGAATCAATACTGTGTATTGGCTCCAAGGCAGAAGATTGGTAAGGGTGGGCAATGGGGGTCAAGTGACTTGCCCAGGGTCACACAGCTGGGAAGTGTCTGAGGTCAGGTTTGAACCTAGGACCTCCCGTCTCTAGGCCTGACTCTCCATCCACTGAGCCACCCAGCTGCCTCCTTTTTGTATATTTGTCCATCCCCGTTGCTAGCCTACTATTTGCTATGGGCTGATTCTGAAAGGAATGGCTGATGGCAAGAATGCTAAGGAGCAGCTCATCGTGGGAGGGATGACCACTTGTCAGAGAGGCTCTACTATAAGACCCCTTAACCTGAGGCTTTTTAAGTATTTTTGATAATAATATTTCAGTGCAATTGCTCCCCTTTTGTCATCCTGTGTCTGTTATGGTAGGCATTAAATCCCGGCTCCTGCGGGCTCCAGCATGTCCAGGACACTGGCTGTCGCCGGGCTTCTCGGCCCCCACAAACAAGGCTAAAGACCGCCGCTCTCACCCAGGGCCCTTCTTGGAGCCCTAAGCAAAGAGGTGGCAGGGGAGCAGAGGCTTTCCCGAGGCCCCGTAGCTCCTAAGCGGCAGAATTCGGCCGGGAACCCAGGCTCTCCCGCCCCGCCAGTGTTCTTCCCTCTCTGGGGAAACAGGATTAGAGCAGATGCTCCAAGTCAGGCTTTTGTCTGAGCAGCCTTGGGGGGCGGGGGGGTTGCTGGAGATACGGAGGCTAAAATAAGAAAGCGGAGAAAAGGTAGGGCCAGCCGGAGCCCGCAGGCGGCCCGGCCCAATTCTCCGGGCCCAGCAGGGGCTGACGAGAAAAGAGGCCGCCGCGGATGAAGGCAGGCCAAACTCTGTCTGGACTCCTGCTTCTCCCGGTGGCCTGGCCTCCTTTCCTAATTGGATGTGGCTTCCACAGGTGACTTTAGAGAGACAGGCCCAGCGTGGATTTGGTGGACGGTGAAGATCCAAAGAATTTGAGCTAGGGAACCGGGTTCAAATCCTATCTCTCCCACGGACAACCGCAGCAGATCACTACATCTCTGTTAGACATTAGCGTCCTTGGCTTTGGGGGGGGGGGGGAGTGAGGAGGAGAGTGGTCTCAGTCAGGAATTCTTAACCTTCTTTGTGTCGTAGACCCTTTGGCAGTCCTGACCCCTTCTCAGAATAATTTTTAAAATTAAAATTAATTTTAAAATAGTATTTAAATTTTAATTTTAAAATCATATTTAAAATTTTAATTAAAAGTAACATTTAAAATTTAATTTTTGAAATGTTATTTTAATGTTATTTTAAATAATATTTCAAATTTAATTTCAAAATAATATTTAAATTTTAATTTGAAAATTAAATTTAAAAATGTATAATTGGAGGAAATGATACATTTCAGTTAAAGATTAGTGAAAATAAAGCTATATGTATAATATATGT
>NW_025353847.1:0-2405 GCF_016433145.1 Gracilinanus agilis
GAGAGAGAGAGAGAGAGAGAGAGAGAGAATTCTGCTTCTGGAAGATGGGTGGTAACCCTTGTGATGCTGGTTTGCTTGAGTCTCTACCATTTGCACCAATCTATATGAGCTTGTTCTCCTCTGTGCTGGTCTATGTTGGATAATTCTGAATAGAATGTCTCTGATCTGACTTCTGTTGGTCAGCACCAGTCTTGCGTTACTTAAGAAAAACAAGAGGATGTTGTAAAGAGATCCCTTGAAGGAGTCCAAAGACCCAGTCTAGAATCTCAGCTTTGTCGCTTACATGCTACATGTCCTTGGGTAACTTATGTGCCCCCTCTGGGCCTCAGTTTCCACGTGGATACCATTCGTCTCACAGGGTTGCATCAGGGAAAGTATTTTGAAAATTGTTCTCATAGGATCAGAACTGGAGGGGAATTCAGAGGCCACCCAGTCCAACTCTCATTTTACAGATGAGGAATCTGAGGGGCAGTGACTTTCCCAAAGTCACACAGGTAATAAATAGCAGAGGTTGAATTTGAACACAAGTCTTCTAGCTCCAACTACAATATTCTTTCCCCTACACTGTGCTACCATCCCTGGGGCTCATCTTGGGGTCATCCTATGCCAAAGTCCACTTGGGCATTTTGGATGGCATTTAAAGTCATTTTCCAGATGACCTCGCAATTATGCCCCCAAGACAAAGAGAAAAGTCAGAGGGAGCATCCATGAAAACCACCATGCTCCCACTTTTCCCTTGGCTGCCTGGGTGCCCTCCATGAACTGATCACAGCTGGTAGTGAGTATCATGGGGACAGATTAAATGTTCAGGGAATATAACATCACCACCATACATGTAGGAGTCTATTTGATGAAGGAGACAGAGCTGTTCAAAGACCCTGGTCTACTGGGGAGACAGGTTTTATCCTTGGAGAACTTTTAGTTTTATGGGGAGGTAAAGTCCTTGCCCACAGGGGTCACCCCTTTTCTTCTGCCTCACCCTCAGGGAGACATGCCATTGTTCTGGCTGTCCCCCATGCCTGGCTTGTCCTCCCTTATCACTGCCACTGTGCCTCCTTCAGCACTCACTTTCTGCATATAAGTTTTCTTTCCCTCCCCACTATTGACCTCTCTCCTAATACTACTTCACATATATCATATGTATAGTATTCTTTGTGTGCTTATACGTGCACATGTTGGCTCCTCTGAGAGAATGTAAGCTCCCTGAGGGCAGGGGCTATTCAGATTTTGTCTTGGAATCCCCATAACCCAGAACAATACATATCCGGTACATAATAGGGGCTTAATAAATGTTGATTGATTGATTGATGTGAGTGCCACAGTCCTGTCTTCAAAGAGCCCTAGGTCTGAGAACACACAGAGGAGAAAGATTTATTCATGGGGAACTATAAAAATCAACAGGGATCAGGGGGATGCTAGAGTGACACTAGACAGATGCTATTCATTTGGGAGGGTTCATAAACTAGCTGTCAGATTTAAAGGAGTTTTAGGAGATTGTCTAAAATAGCCTTCGGGGTAGCTAGGTAGTACAGTGGGTAGAATACTGGGCCTGGAGTCAGAAAGACTCATTTTCCTGAGTTCAAATCAGGCCTCAGATACTTCTAGCTTTATGACCCTAAGCAAGTCACTTTGTTTGCCTCAGTTTTCTCATCTGTAAAATGAGCTGGAGAAGGAAATGGCAAACCAATCCATTATCTCTGACAAGAAAACACCAAATGGGGTGGTAAAGAGTTAGACACTACTGAAAAGGTGTAAGGAAGACCTGAATTCAAATTTGACATCAGACACTAACTGTATGACTGGACAAATCACTTACTCTCTGTTTGCCTTAGTTTCTTCATCTGTAAAATGAGGATAATAATAGTAGCTGCCTCCCAAGGTTGTTGAGAGGATCAAATGAGATCATAATTGCAGAGTGCTTAGCCCAGTGCCTGGTACTCAGTCGGTGCTTAATAAATGTGAATTATTTTTATTAGCTATTTGAGGTAGCAAAGCAGACACTGAGCTGCACTGATAGGAGAGGAATCCTCTGCACTGAGAACATCACAAGGCCAGGGAAAAATGCAGAGAGAGCAGGGCTTCCCATCAGCAATACTCTCTGCGGAGAGAGAGGGATTGATTCCTGGTACAGAGGATCCTAAAAGCCTCGGATGGACCTATAGGAAGTGGTCCTAGGGGTCTTTGCCCACAGGGGAGCCAATTTGCTGCATCCCTTCCTGCCTTCTTTTCTGAGCAGCCTGGAAAGCTGAGATTCAACCACAAACCTCTGTCCATGGTCCCTGGCCAGGGTCCATAATCCTTGTCCTTCTCAATGTCACTATTGCTATAGGGCCACAGGGTGGCAGAGAGCTTTGGGAAGAGAGGAAACGAGAGAGAGAGAGAGAGAGAGAGAGAGAGAGAGAGAG
>NW_025353848.1:0-3590 GCF_016433145.1 Gracilinanus agilis
CAACGGTATCTAGCCTTCCTCCCTCCCTCCCTCCTAGCCCCACTCAAGGAGCCCAGATCCTCCGCCCCCCTCCCCCTCATCTTACCGCACATGGTGAGAATGAGGTGCGCGCAAACTCGTAGCGGGGGGCGCGAAAAGCGCAGCAAGAGGAGGGGTGTTTGGGGGGTAGGCGGAAGATGCCCGGAAGACTGTAACGCGAGCGCTAGAAAAGCTCAAGAGGGTGAGGTAAGAGGAGGCCGAAGGATGCGACGTCCCGATCGCGCTCCGGGTTATCCGTACGTGTGCAGATCTACCGGACTGCCTAACTGACTGGGCGGCTGACTCCCCCCAGGCTCACTACTGCGGCGGAGGCGGGGCGGGCTTCCTGCGGACACTCCCAGGCTCAGCCGCTAGCAACCGCCTGGTCTCCGCCTCTGTCCCGCTCACACCTCCCCGCGTGCATGGCGTGCCGCCTTCCTATTGGGCCGGCGGCCTGCCCCTCAAACTTAGGCTCCGCCTCCCCAGCCTTCTGGCCTGCGGCTTTCCTCGGCCAGTTTCTCCTCCCTCTCTTTCCTCCACTGTCCCTCCCTCCTTGCGTCGCGCTGCGCTGCTGGCATGATAGACGTGGCACCCAGAGGCTCGTAGGCCCGCCCGCCCGCAGCATCCGTTTAGAGATCCTGGTGTCAGGGCGAGTCTCCTCAGGCCGCACGTAAGAGGTGCAGGAGGGGAAAAGCAGAAAAGGGGAGCCCCAGCTGATCTCCCTAACGGGCATACGCCCCTCTGCTTTTCCGGTGCTTGGTTCCCAAATTGGCGTGCGTAATGTGGAGCCTGACAAAGGTTAATTTGAGCTCCGCAGAAAGAGATCAAGAAATAAAAAAGAGATAGGAAATAAAAGGAAATAAGAGAATAATAACAATAGCTAACATTTGCATAAAATAATTTTATTTAAAGGATCTTAAAGATTATCTCATCACCCTAATTATTATAGAGCCTAGAGGGGGCTTTCAAAGTCAATGAGATTAATCTACCTGTAAAGAGGCTTGCCGTCCATCAGAACTGTCTAAGATCCGGAAGGGGACCCTAGAGATCATTTAAAACCCAACTCATTCATTTTAGCAAGAGGAAACAGAGACCTAGAGAAAGAGAGTAACTGGACCAAGATCACAGAGGTAACATGGCACAGTGTATTGCCATTATAAATTTTTAACAAATGTTTGTTGAATTTGTAGCACTTTACAGTTTACAAATCATTTTCTATACATCACCTTTTTGCCTCACAAGGTTAGGAGTCTTTATTAGCTTAGGAATCATTATTCCCATTTAAGAGATGAGAAGATTGAGGCTAGAGGTTAGGTGAATTGGCTAAAGCCATACAAACAATAAGTGACAGCAGCACATCTCCACAGAATTCTCAATCAGAACCCTCCTGAATTTAAGGAGTGGTTTCCTTAAAATAAGCCGCTGAGGTAAATAATACTGAATTATACAGAGGACAAATTGAGGCACAGAGATTGAAACTGACCAGTCTCCATAGCTGCCTCCTGAATTGAAAAGGAAGAAAGGAACTAATAAAAAGAGCAATAATAAAGATATTAGAGATTAGAAGGGAGAAAAAAATCAGAAACAGGAGAAGAAAGGAAAGAAACTTTGTGGCCAAAACTTTCTGATTTCAAACAGTTACTCAGGATGGGCCAGTCTTTCTGGTAAAAGCAAAATCTTTTCCACTTTTTTTTTTTTTTGGCCTAAGGTCTCAAAGTCCTTTCTTAGAACTGCCCAACTCTTTTGTTTCCCAATCTTTCACTTTGATGCAAGTAAATAATAATAGTGACAAAAAGAAATAACTATAGATAAATATGCACTTGGAAAAATCTGGATCACCAGATTTTACTTTTTTCTCTCCCTAGTCTATATGGTGGAGATTAGTATGATATATTAATGCCATACTATGCTAAACTACTTAAAATCTTGGTCTAATGTAACCCCTAAATGATGTTGGTTGTTGTCCTTCATACTTGAGGAGAAAAAAATCTAAAAATGACATCACTATTTTGGAGCCAAAGTACAGTGTGTCCAACTGTGGCTGATCAGAACCAATACAAGTTCAGAAGACTACCACAAGTGAGACACAAATAGCCTATATGAACATTTGGATTGGAGGTGTCTAAATTTATACATCATTCCTTTCTTTTGAGCTACTTCAGTTCTTCTCTGTTGATAGAGAATGGCACCTTCTTTGATGCAGGCACACCATGCCCAATGGTCTAGGACCTGGGTCTCTCATGTCTCAAAATCAATGCCAAAGTTCTTCAGAAAAACCTTGAGAGTGTCCTTGTATCACTTCTTCTGATCTCTGTGTGAGTGCTAGCTTTTAGTGAGTTCTCCATAAAAGAGTTTTAGGCAAACATACATTTGGCATTGGAACAACACATCAGAGTTTTGCTCTCTGTAGTATCATCTGAATGGTTAGCAGTTCATCTCAAAAAATGACCTCAGAGGACAGTATCTTATCTTGCCAGATGAGCTTCAGAATCTTTCTAAGATAATTTGAATGGAAATGATTCCATTTCTTGGCATGGTACTTCCCAGCAGACATAATGGGGTCACCAGAATAAATCTGTAGACCTTCAGTTTTGTAGGAAGCTTAATACCTCTTCTCTTCCACACTTTCCTTTATAACCTCCCAAACGCTGGGTTAGCTCTGGCATCAACCTCATCATTTATGTGGTCATCCCTGGAAAATATACCTGCAAAGTAAATTAAATTATCTACAGCATTAAAAAATTTTCCATTTGCTATAAACAGTGGTTCCACATATGGATGATGTAGTGCTGATTGTTTTCTACACTTGTCCCTGTTGCTTTTGAGCCTCCACTATTATGATTTCTATCTAAATAAAATTAGTACAATAATACCACCATTATCTCAATCATAAAACATTTACTTAATGATAGGGCAAAAGCAATAAGTATCATCACAGTTATTCAATTTAAAGCATGTATGGAAATTATCAATACGTCATTGTTCATGATTTCATGGGTCATGATTTCATAAATATACATAATAATTATAGAGAAGAACAGGCAGATACTATTCAAAATCTAGAAGGGAAACACATGAGTAATAACAACTCACGTGCTCAGGGAAATTCACAATTCTGGACAACAGGTCTTAATGCCTTGATCTTTTCACATAATCCCTCTGGACCACACAAAGCTGCTTCTCTTCCAACTGATTCCTTTCTGTTCTCTAGGCAAATCTGTTCCTCTTTTACTCTCAAACTGATGGAAAAGTGATGAGCACTTTTGGTTCATAATCACCCTTAAAAGAAAACTAAGCTAGTATCACATTATTATAAAGATAAGCAGTTCTCTTAAACCAAAAAACTGTGAACTCCTTAGTTTGGTTCTCTGAGTAATTCAGACAAGGCCAGCCAGTTCAAAAGGATGCTCTGAACATCCATCCGTTTATCAATTCCATTTACATTCACAACAAAAAAGCTGCAGAGTATGATTTTCCCTTCCACTTTTCCCTCTTAAATCAGAAAATATCAGTGGACAGCAACCAAGCACTTTTGAAAGGTTTTCTCTCTCCCTCTCCCTCTCCCTCTCCCT
>NW_025353849.1:0-4219 GCF_016433145.1 Gracilinanus agilis
TATATATATATATATATACACACACACACACACAACCTGTATCATATTACCTGCCTTCTTGGGAAGGAGGAAGAGGTGGGACGGAGAGAGAGAGCATGGATTGTTAATTGTCAGAAAGCAAATATTAAAATATCATATTCACATTATCTGAGAAAAATAGTATATATAAAAAAAATGATGGGCATGATCAGAAATTAGGAAAACCTAGGAAGAGTTATATGAACTGATAATATGTGAAGTGAGAACCAGAACACTGTGCATAGTAAAAGAAATATTATGACAATGATCCAGTGTAAAAGATCTAACTACTCAGATCAAAACAATGATCTAATACAATTCTAAAGGTTCCAATAAGAAATATTCTCCACATCCAGAGAGAAAATGTATGAAGAACAGGTTGAAGTATTTTTAAATGTTTTATTTCTTTTTCTTTTATTTTTCTTCTGTGCAATATGATTAATAGGAAATAATGTTTTCTTCAATTTCACATCTATGAGACATATTTTGAAAAAAATTTGAAACAAGTGAATGTTATTTTTAAACATAGGAAATATTTAACAAAATAAATTTTAAAATACATTTTAAAAAATAAAGACATTCTAATATTAGCATTATTGAGTTATTGAACCAATGCTATTATTTCAATAGACACAGAAATAACAAGGTCTTTTATTCTCAAGGATCTGATTTAGCAATTCAGATCCTAAGTCATGAATGTCTTATAAGATGATCTTTGAGATTCACTTTCACTGAAGACTAACCTGTGTATAAACTTCTACAAATTTAGTGAGATTGTTTCTTAAACGCCTTGAGTTGAGTTCATACTTAAAACCTTTCCAAATTGGTAAAATCCACTCTTGTTTACATTTCTCTGACATAGTCTATAGTAACCAATAAAAACTGGGGAAACACCCCAGAATGAAGCATCAGAGAATTTTAAAAAGGAGTTATTTACTTTATAAAATGAATTAAAAATGTATTATCATGTATTATCTCATTTAATCCTATTAAACTTTATTCAATAAGACCATTTATTAATGACTAAATAAAAAAAAAACAATTGCCTCAAGAGCATCCTTTCTATATTTGAACTGAAGTATTCATTTGAAACACACAGAATACCTTGTAATTGTTTTGCTAAACCAAAAAGAGGAAAAATGATTCATTGTATTCATAATACTGCTAAGAGGAAGGAGTTAGAAGATAAGGAAAAGACACTAGTAGAAAATCATACGTTGGATAATTGATCTATGAACTTGTATTTGAAAAATAACTTTGTATGATTTCTATATTTTAACAACGATATTATCAGGTTTGTCCTTACTAGAGATATTCTTTGAAAAAATCTTTACAGGTAGCTGATGGGAATGTAAAAATGATATAAGAATCGATCTGATTAATGAGCAAACTGGTGGGAAATGTTTGTAGTAACCTGAAAATTATTTATTATAACTTATCAGTAATAATTAAAGAAGTAACTTCATAAGGATTTGAAGTCTCCCCATAGAAAAATGTTTTTTGGGGGCCCATTAGGGATTAGAGAATAGATGTTTCTACACTTGTTATTTCAGCCCTATAGGGAGCTCTCACTATGGGAAAGTCTTTTGACAAATGTACATAAACAACTCACCTGAAACTTAGTCTCAGAGAGTTTGTTAGGGCCATGAGAGGTTAAACAGCATATACATACTTTTTGTAAAATCAGTTAAAGCAGTATCTGAAGCCAGACCTGCCTATGATTCACTGTGCTATTCTGCCTTTCTTAGGCATCATGATTTAAAATATAATAAAGATTATTGTATATAGAGAAGCTGTTATTCTGGAAATGTTCAATGCCTAGAATCAATCAAAAAAAAGTAGTATTTATAAAATATTTGCTACTTGATAGGTATTGTGTTGAGTCCTGGGGATACAAAAAAGGGTACACTGCTCTAAGAGCATGAAGAAGTCCTATAGCCAGGGTAGAAAATAATCTGAGTGAGATGGGAGTTATTTAATTACTGTGCTTTGTTGTGTGGGTATGGTGAAATGACCAGACCTATAATTTAGGGCAGTCTTTTTGGCAATTGAGCAGTTAGAGAGGTACTACAATAGTCTAGGCAAGAGGAGATAAATGACTCTACAAAGGTGATTGGTGAGTAAAAAGAGAAAATATATAAGACATACTGTAGAGGTAGAAAAAAATAAGAGTGGGCAATAGATTGGATAGGTGACATGAGTGAAGGTGAATATTCAGGGAAGATACTGAGGTTGTGAGTTGGGATAACTAGGAGGATGTTGATGCCCTGGGGAAAAAAAAGTTGAGAAAGGGGGAATGGGGAAGCAAAAGGAAAAGAGAATGAATTCCAAATGCCTGCAGTTCAAAATGCCATCTGAGATGTCCTTACCTCTGAATCTCAGAGTCAGCTCAAGCATTTTTTTCTGGATAAAGAATTTTCTGATCCCCCAGCTTCCAGTTACATATCTACCAAACCACCTTGTATGTTACTGCTTTGTATACATTTGTATTCAATAACTTTATATTTAGGCTGTATATATTTTATGTGCACTTCTTGTTTCCTCCACTAAAATGCAAGCTCTTTTTAAGTAGGAATTATTACATTTTTGAAACTCATAGTCATAGAACTTAGAATGGTGTGTGGCACACAGTACATCCTTATAAATCCTCAATGATTAATTGTTGTGAACCTTGAAAACTCTGGGAGGCTATCAGCAATATGATCTTTTCATGTCTCAGATTCTCGTTTCCAAGGCTTATCGTCTCTGGCCATCCCAGGTAGCCTTATGTAAGACTATAGAATAAGTAGACTTTGTTTTGGATGTAGTAGATGACGTGCTGGATTCAGGAAGACACTTTCAGACCCTGCCTCCTTACAGTCTACATTTAAACTTAAAGCTCTGCTACAATGTGTATGTAATGTGTGCAACCTCTCTGGGCCTCAGTTTCCTCATTATTGAAATGGTTTCCCCTGTCCTCCTTATCTCAATGGGTCTTCATAGGTCAAATGAGCTTTGAAACCCCTAAAATTCTATTCTTCCTTCTTGATTTGTAAGCCAAGGGAGTGCTATAGATTCATCCAGAACCCCAGCTCCCTCTTCTTTCATAAAGTTCATTCTAACCTACACAGAAGTTTTAGACATCTGGGCTGTTCTCTGTGCTCCCCAATAAGCTCAGTGCCTAGCTTTACAATCTACTCATCCCCTGCAGCCTCTGTTCCCTTGGCCCCCTGGAATCCTGGTCCTTACTACTTCCTTACTTCTACTTTGACAGGAAAGACTTTTAATGCCCCCCCACACAGCTGAATTGGCAGTTGGTCTCGGGTACCTAAAAACATGTGAATGTTGACTTTCACAGGACCTCATGCATCCCCAAGAATAGGCTCCATTTTCAGGATGTCTCCTGTTACTAGCATCTGAAGTATTATTTTTGAATGAAGAGTAGCATCAGAATAAGTCAAGCAGTCCTAGGGAACTTTCTGAGTTCTATATTGTTTGTTAGTTTTGACTTTTTGTTTTTTGACAAGTTGGCATAAGCCATTTTCAAATTACCCCTCTTGGATAAGACTATTATTTATACAGTAGCGGCTTCTGATCGATTTTATTATTTCTAAAATAAATATGTATATAATTAGATATGAATATAAAGATACATCTGCATATATATGATAAAATAGATATATGAATGTTTGCATAACTGAACATGTATTTTACTGAAACATCTATTTATAGAAATAAAAACATGCATATATACATATACATAGATAAAGTTTTCACTCACCTTTGTATGTAATCTACACACACAAATAGCTAGCTAGCTATTCATTTTGCATCTGCTGCTCTATTCTGCCTGGTTTCAACTCCACTGAATGAGATGCTCCAGCTGGGTAAATTCTGGTGCTTATTGTGTAAATAGAAATTTATTTTTAATCTTACACTATCTCCCTCCTCCTAGATTCCCCCCATCTCTCTACTTTCTTGCCTTCTTTTTTTGTGTTTTCTCTCCACAGTTAGATTGTAAGCTCCTTGAGGGAAGGAACTGTTTTTATTCATTGTAGCTCCAGCATTTAACACAGTGCCTGGGACATAATAGGTTCTTAACAAATATTGATTGCCTTAGAGATGCATAATGTATGTATACTACACATAACTATACTCATTGGATATATACAGGATGTTTGTGTGTATGTGTGTGTGTATATATATATATATATGTAGAGAG
>NW_025353850.1:0-6038 GCF_016433145.1 Gracilinanus agilis
ACACTACATAGTATACTATATTATACTATATATGTATAGTATACATATGTATAGTATAATAGATTTATCCTATGTATATGTATAGTATGTGTAGTATAATATGTATAGTATAATACATTATACCATATAGTATATTATGCTATGAATATATATACTATATATACCATATATATTATAGTATACTATGAGTATATACTTTATATATACTATATGTATATTAGGCTATGTATAGACATATTTAGTCTACTGTATAGTATAGTATACTATGAGTATATATACTATATGTATATTATATGTTATACTATATGAATAGTATGCTATATATGTATATATGCTATACATATAATATGATATGATATGATATATTATTTGAGGATTAGTAGGAACCTTTGAGGATATCTGTCTTGGAGAAGGAGGACACTTAGGGAAGAGGGGAATAGTTACATGTAAGACAAATTCCATTGTTCTCTGGTGAGCGATGTGGGGAAGTTGCCAAGGGACAAATTTAGGTCTGATCTGAGAGCCATCTGGGAGCGGATGGGCTCCTTTGCAATGTCAGTTGCCCCTCACTAGATGCCTTCAAGCCAAGCAGGCTGACCTCCTGTAGGGTATGTTAGTGGGTGGTAGAGAGAGGAGAGGGTGCAGGAGTGAGACGGGCTGGACAGCCTCTGAAATCCCTTCTTGCTCCAGGATTCTGTCTTGAAATCTTTTTCTTCTCACTGTCCCCTAGTGCCAGGCTAGAGAAAAAGGATCCCTAGATTTCCTGGGATTAGGACCTGACAGAGAACCTTCCCCAGGGCTCCTTTGGGGTGAGGTGAGGTGAGAAGAGGGAAAAAGGAGGAGTCACTGACCCACATTCATTAGAACTAGGATGGGGAGGAGGGGCACTCAGCTCCCTGACCTAGTTATTTCAGGCATGTGTAGCCCAGGACAGAGCAAGCTCCTCGCAGGGCCACCTTACCCTCCTCTGGAGCCAAGGACAATGGGTTAGAAAAATAAGGAGAGAGCAACCTTGTATTACCTCTTCTGCACCACTGTGGAATATAGAGAACTCTGGAATTAAGGTCTGGAAATTTAGGTTCTAGCCTTGGCTTTGGTACTGACTAGTTGAAAACCCTTGGGCAAGTCCCTAGACCTCTCTCAGTCTCAGTTTGTTGTTATTTGGTTCTGTCCAGCTCTTCATGACCCCATTCAGGGTTTTCTTGGCAAAGATACTGGAGTGGTTTGCCATAGCTTCTCCAGCTAATTTTACAGATGAGGAAACAGAGATAAACAGAGTTAAAAAGACTTGCCCAGGGTCATGCAGCCAAGTAAGTGTTTGAGGCCAAATTTTAACTTTTAGGAGGATGAATCTTCCTGACTCCTGGGCCTCAGTTTCTTAGATGGCTCTGTTTCTCCGTATGTAAAATGAAGTGATTGAACTAAAAATAATTTAAGTAGCTTCCACAGCATGTTATGATGCTGTGATGGGGGTCAGGGTGGGGGAAAGTGAGAATTTGGGGGAAAGAGTTTTAACTAATAGCAGGAGAGCTTTAAAACAGCTTTTAGGAAGAATTCCCTGATAGGATAAATCTATGAGCACTTTACCCAGGAGCAATAGTTCTTAACCTGTGATCCATGAACATGAGCATTTAAAGAAATGAAAAAAAAACACAGAATTACAAAGGAAATCAATTATATTGGTTATATACAATTATATTGAAATACAGTCAAAATATCATTATTTTAAGTAATATTTCATTGGGCTCCAAGCTAGACATTTTTTTTAAAATAAAGGTAAAAAAAATAATAAAATAAAGGTAAAGGCTCTTTAGTCCTCAGATTCAATGAGCTGCATTCTTTGTGCCCCACATCGTTTTCCTTGTGACTTAGCCACTTGCCTCTGCTTCCTTACTGACTTCTGTGGTTACCCAGAACTAGTCAGCTGCCCCTGACCCAGTGTCTGAAAACAGTACCCGACCACCTCCAGCTTCTCTGCTTCACAATCCAGATCCGCAGCTCTTTCAGCTGGTTAGCGTATAGCACGAGAGCCTCCTCAACCTGGTCCTCCAGTCCAAGCTCCCCTTCTCTTGTCAAGGTTAATTGTTCATTCCCTGATGTTAGACCCTGTGCCTGTAAAGTTATGGCAGAGTCTCGATGCTTCCTCTGAGATGTAAGACTATCTGGACACTGAAAAACCTCCCCACTTACTTCTGGATCCTTGGATGGCTCCTTAGAAGGATCTACTCCAAGGGGGCAGCTGGGAAGCTCAGTGGATAGAAAGCCAGGTCTAGAGACTGGAGGTCCTGGGTTCAAATCTGGCCTCAGACACTTCCTAGCTGGGTAACCTTGGGCAAGTCACTTGACTCCCATTTCCTAGTCCTTACCACTCTTCTACTTTGGAACCAATATACAGTATTGATTCTAAGATGGAAGGTAAGGATTAAAAAAAAAACAGAAGAAGGAGAATCTATTTCCATCCTTTTGGTTGGAGTAGACAAGTAGTCATGAGTCTTAGGTTCTAGTTTTGAATCTTTCCTTGGTTGGCTACATGGTTCTGGCCAAGGAACTTTGCTATTTGGACCTGTTTCCTTTTTTTTCTTTTTTTAAGCCTTTACTTTCCATCTTAGAATCAATACTGTGTATTGGTTCCAAGGCAGAAGAGCAGTAAGGGCTCTAGACAATGGGGGTTAAGTGACTTGCCCAGGATCACCCAGCTAGGAAGTGTCTGAGGCCAGATTTGAAACCAGGACTTCCCATCTCTAGACTTTGGCTCTCAATTCACAGAGCTACGCAGCCGCTCCCTCAGTTTCCTTTTTTATCAGATGAGAAGGTTGGCCTAGATGACATCTAAGGGACCCTAACTATCACCTGCCTTACATAGAATCAGAACCTAGAATTCTTATTATTTCAGAGCCGGAATCACAGCACGAGAGATAAGACCCAGGCTCTCCTAGGCCCCAGCTCCAGGAGGGCCTCGCCGCTGCTCCCTTATGCCAGAGCCTATGCCAAACCAGTGGAGAGAGCTGGGCCTGGCCCGTCTCCCACCACCACCTTCTGTGGAGGCTGATAACATAATTAGCACCGGGCCGAGAGCCACTCGCGGCCGAGGCAAGCATTTCCGAGGGCCTGCTTCATCTGAAGAGCAGGCTGTTTCCCCCTTGACCACAGGGCCTCTGCTTCCCAGGAGGGAAATCAAGGAGCAAAGCAGACTGGTATCCAGAAGGGATTAAAAACAGAGAACGTAGAACCTAAGAACCGGGGGGAGCCTCAGAACAGAAACTGGACGAGACCTTGGAATAGATGTCGAACGTGGAAATAATAGTAACTTGCATTTCTGTCATCCTTTAGCTTTACAAGAGAGAGGAGGTTTCACAGCATCTCAGGGTTGGAAGGGGCCTCCGTGGCCATCTCCGAAGCAATGATGTACTTGATGAGTTGGCCAAGTACTTTTAGGTTAAACACCTCCATTGAGGGAGGACTCATTACCTCCTGAGGCGGTCCCTGCCACGTTCAAGGCAGCGCGCTTAAACATCAGGGATACAAAGGCAGACAAAAACCAGGCCCTGCTGTCTGGGAGCTTACGTTCTAAGAGGGGAGACGGCGTGCAGGCAACACAGCACCAACGAGATGCGGGCGGGATAAAGGAGATCCAGAGGGAGAGGACCCACAGGAAGGGAGATGGCATGGGCTTTTAGGAATCATTTATTTTACATTCAACCCAACCTTGCCTTCTTAAGTAGAGACTTATGAATAACCACCTAAAATGACCCATCTTTTGCAGGTGAGGAAACTGAGGCTCAGAGGAATTAAAGTCACAGTTTGGGGAGGCAGAGCTAGGATTTGAAGCTGTGTCTAGCCATGTTTTCTCACTCAAGTTCAGTTTGTCATCCATTCCACCATAGGCCTTAAAACATGGAGAATAGAGAATAGAGAATAATGAGCCTGAACCCATAGAATGTAAGAATTTGGAAGGGCTCTTGAAACCACCTATCCCCAAACCCCCTATTTTACAGAGTAGGAAACTGAGGCTGAGTGGAAATGACTTCCCCGATGCCACACTAAAGCTAGCAATAGAGCCAGAAGCAGGGGCCCTGCCCCCCTCCTCAGAGTAGTATGGATAAGGGGGGGCTTCATGAGGGCAAGGTCCATATTTTTGCCTTTCTTCATCTCCTTGAGTGTCCCTCACATTCAGAGATGCTGAATACAGTCTGTTGAGATGGGCAGTAGGTGTGAACATCTAAACATCATTCCAGGTCATTGAGCCAGTGACCAGTGACTACTCATCACGCATTTGCCAGGGCAGAGGGTGGACAACAGGAAGGGATAGTGTCTTTCCTTTGGAGAAGATTGACCTTAGGGTGAGCTAGGTGGCAGAGTGGATAGAGCACCAGGCATGGAGACAGGAGGTCCTGGGTTTAAATCTGGGTGACCCTAGGTAAGTCACTTAACTCCATTGCCTAAACCTTAAAGTTTTTTACTAAGACAGAAGGTAAAGGTTAAAAAAAAAAGATTGACTTCATGTCAATGAAAGTGGCATCTTCTAAGTGAGAAACCTGTCCAGGGGAAGACATCATGGTCTGGTCATCAGAAAACCTAGGCTCAAATGTTGTTCCTATCACTTATTGACTTGCCTGGTATGGGACTCTTGGCCAATCACTTTATCTTCTCTTTGCCTCCATTTCCTAGTTTTTAAAATGGAAATGATAATACTTTTAATACCTCTCTCTCGAGACTTTTGTGAGAATCAAACAAGCTGCATGAGCACATACTTTGTAAACTCTAATTGTAACAGTAACAGCCACAAGAATAATAGTCACTATTTGTCTTGTGATTTATAATTATGCAAAGAATTGCCTCACCGTAAACTTGCAGGATTAACCTCCACTTTAGAGAGAATTAATGGGACATGGTGGATAGAGTACTGGTCTAAGAACTAGGAAGTCTTGGGTTTAAGCCATCACCTCCCCCTTCCAACACACATTGGCTATATGACCCTTAGCAAATGACTTAATGTCTTTGCAGCCCAGCAATAGGGACAGATCTGCATTGGTAGAGGGACTTTCCTCACCAGAAGTTCCAATACCAATGAAATCATAGGTTTGAGAGAGAGACAGACAGAAAGACAGACAGAAGCAGAGACAGAGACACAGAGACAGAGAGAGGCAGAGAGAGATCCTGAAGCCCAGAGATGTTGATTAGTTTGCTAGAGGTCACACAGCTGGTAAATGTTATGAATTGCTTTAAAAAGTGGGATGGGACAACTAGGTGACTTAGTAGATAGAGCCCCAGACATGGAGTTGGGAGGATCTGGATTCAAATCCAGTCTTAGACACTTCTCAGCCATGTGACCTAGGCCTTGCCCTTTTGTCTTAGAGTTGTTACTAAGACAGAAAATAAAGGTTAAAAAATTTATTTTTATTTTTTTTTATCTTAAATTAGCTGGCTATGGCTTTTATGTCACAGGATACAGAGAATTGAAGGAACCATGCCAAGTCCTTCTAGCCATCCTCAGTCCCCTCACCCAGCTTCACCAAAAAGATGGATAGTGGATCGATTTTCTTTCCTAAGATCTCCAGGGAATTAGTCAACTAACAGCCTTGATTGATGTTAACTGAGCCCTTGCTGGGAAGGCAGTATGGTACAGAGTGAGACACCCTGACCTGTCCAGGAATTGAGGGATGGGAAGTAAGGAGACCTAGGTTCTCATCCCTATTTCTCCACTAATGCATTCTAAGACCTTTGGCAAATCCTTTGACTTCTGACACTGTATGCTCATAGCCACAGTAACAAAGTCTCTTTCTTTCTTCCTTCCTTCTCCCTTCCTTCCTTCTCCCTCCCTCCCTTCCTTCCTTCCTGTTTCTTTCTTTCTTTCTTTCTTTCTTTTTCTTTCTTTCTCTCTCTATTTCTTTCTCTCCTTTTTCTTCCTTTCTCTCTTTCTTTCTTTCTTTCTGTCTTTCTTTCTTTCTGTCTTTCTTTCTTTCTTTCTTTCTTTCTTTCTTTCTTTCTTTCTTTCTTTGTTCTTTCCTTCCTCCCTTTCTTTTTCTTTCTTTCTCTCT
>NW_025353851.1:0-8718 GCF_016433145.1 Gracilinanus agilis
GAGAGAGAGAGAGAGAGAAACAGGAGAACAGTATCCCTTCCACATCACAACTTTCCCCATAGCGCTTTTGATATATCATTGGTTGGCATAAGAAATGGATATTTTGGGGGAGTTTTGTGGAAGCCACAGATGACACACAAAAGCCAGCATTTGACAAAGAAAATGTTCAGAAACTCAGAAATACATAAAATATATTTATAGTATTGAATAATATAAAAATATTTTATCTTTTAAATACCATAAATATAGTTTCTTTTAAAATGTTAAAATAAGTAAAAAGTTAGTTTGTAAAAAGAATGCAAAAGCAACAGATGACACACAGAAGCTAGAAATGTAGAAATATTTTTAAAAGTTTAGTAGTAACTCATAAATGCCTATAAGGTACTATAAGCACCCCATACAAGAAAAAGAAAAAAATCACTTTTCTGATCTGAAGGGAGGGCCAAAAAATTGTATGTAGATTTTCCAGATTGTGGCGATGCTATGCTTCTAACCCCCCACCATGTAGAAAGGATACCCGTATATAGGTATATATGTATATGTTTATCCATAATACACACACACACACACACACACACACACACACACACGTGCTCGTGCGTCTATCAGTGAAATCTCTGGCTTAAAGGATATGAACATTTTCACCATTTTCTTTGTAAAATGCCAAACTGCTTTCCAGAATAGTTGCAGACTATTCCACAGCTCCATCAACATTGCATCAGTGTATCTTTCAATAATCTCCTCCATATTGGGTATTCCCATCTTTTGCCATTTTTGCCAGTTTTCTAGGTGCACAGCAAAAGCTCACTTTGTCCACATTTGCTTTTCTCTTATTACTAATGATTTAGAGCATTCTTTCACATGGTGGTTAATAGTTCATAATTCTTCTTACTGCGCGGCCCTTTTTCAGTCTTGTTCCTAAGCTGTTTTGTAGGGCAACGAAGGGCATTTTGGAGAACTGGAAAGAATATTTTTAACTCTATTCCACGCAGCTTATTTGCAGTTTTCCTAGTAGAGTCCCTAGCATGGTTTCAAAGGGATACAGTCTCATACCCAGGGATATGATAGGAGTTAAAAGGAATTTCAGGCTGTAACTCATACAGTGCTTTAATATGAAAGATCATGAGCTTTGACAAGAGAAAAGGAGATCAAAGAATAGATTTTCAAATGCCTAAGGGCTTCCCTAGCTATGGGGCCTCTGGGAAACTGGCTGGGGTCTATATCACAAAAGAACTCATTGTCTTGGGGAGTTAGATCTTTTCTTTGAAACCATGGTTAGATCTTCTCTTTGAGACCAATAATTATATTCTATATTAAGAATAGCAAATGCTGCCCATGTAGAAAGCTAGGCATGCCATTACACTGATTGTGGAGTCATAATTGATGTTATCTTTTTGGAAAGCAACAATGAGAACCATGACAGGGCAAAAGCTCTAAATAAGAGTTTGATTTACTATATTTTGCTCATTAGCTAGACTTGAGAAAGTGAGAGAGAAAATGTTTAATAATGCTGACTAAATTTAAAGTGTGTCACGGGTACTTTCCTTCTTTCTTTTTGAGACCTGGTTATTCAACGTCTCCTAGCACAGACCACCTACCTCATTCTGAGAGTGAGTAATCTTCCAGTTCAGACTTCTTCCTTAGAGAAATCAATGTGCTTTCCATCTATGTTTGACTTCTTTCAAAATAAATAAATCTAGAAGGGGTTTCAGGACAACTCAAGATTGAAGCTAAAGAAATTATTTTTCCCAGAGTGAAGAATCAGACTCTATTCTTTTTCTCATAGTTTTAGTTCTTCCATTTAACTTTTGACCATTTTAGTTGGGTCTAGACACAATATAATAGCAAGAAAAGGTTGTAGGCATCACCCAAGTGTTCAAGGTCTGTCTATTCCATGTCTATTATGTTTGGGGACATCATAGGATCATTTAGGATGATAAAATGGACCTTCAAAGTTTTCTTTTCCCACCACCTCATTTTACTAATGAAGAAACGGAGGCCCAGAGAGATTAAATGCTTATCCATGGTCACACGGGCAGTAAGCATAAGAAGTAGGATTTGAACCTAGGTCCTTTGACTCTCAAGTCATTGTCCTTTCCACTGTACCAAAAGATCAGAAGGGGTATTGCTGTTTCATCCGCTGGTGTGAATGAAGACCTTGAGAAATCCACTTACTTACCTTTTTGCCTTTTCCTGGCTTGACTTTGAAGCCAGCTGGCATCTGTCTGCACTGAGGCATCAATTCCTACATATAATCTTGGAAATCTTTGAATGATTTCTTCCCTGAAGTTCAGACAAAAAGTTACATTTGTAAATGTAAGCTAAATGATTTGCCAAAGGTCACATAACCAGTAAGCATCAGAAATGAGATTTGAATTCAGATCCTATGGATTCTAGAGCCACTGTACCATACCATCAGCTAGGTTACTGGTATTCCGCCCAGTGCTGTTGAAAGGATAATCTAAGAGTCACTCTTTGAGAAACTCATATTTACACAGGAATCATCTAAACAGGAGGACTATTTAATACCCCAAAAGTACTTGTATGTAGAACAGAAACATTTATTTATTTAAAAACCCCTTACCTTCCATCTCAGAATCAATACTGTGTATTGGTTCCAAGGCAGAAGAGCAGTAAGGGCTAAGCCATAGTGGTTAAGTGACTTGCCCAGGGTCACACAGCTAGGAAATGTCTGAGACCAGATTTGAACCCAGGATCTCCTATCTCCGGGTCTGACTCTCAATCCGCTGAGCTACAAAGCTGCCCCAAACAGTAGTATTTTTTTTTAATAAGGAAAAAAAGTCTTATATTCTACCCAAACATGCGAAGACTTTCCTGGCAAAATAGCAGGATGTGGATAATTTGTTACAACAGGCAATGAAGGTGGTGGAAGCAGGTGCTGTGGAGTGCTTAGAGGTTGGTTTGTCTTCAATAAGACCCCATGATCGCTCACTGCATCCTGAGCTATCACCAGTTACCCTAACTTCGGTCCTGCCATTGGGCTTCAATGATGGTGGAAGAGTGGGAGGCTGATGACTTTGTACGATTCTGCCTCATCAATCCTTGGATGACTTATAGGGAAAGTGAAGTCAACACACAGTTGGCCACAGGGGATCAGATAAGGAGTGGGCAGCTTTCCGAGATCTCGCATACACCACTGCATTTACTCATCTAAGCTGGAATGCTCACAAACATTAGGACTGTTTGATGAAAATGATAGGGAAATTCAGAAACTACTAAATGAAAAACAAAAACACCACAGGGTTTACCAGCAGGATAGTTTGTCTGTCACTAAGACAGTAGCATTTATCTCCATCAAAAGTAAAGTATAGGGGCAGATAGTTGGCTTAGTGGATAGAGAGTCAGGTCTAGAGACGGAAGCCCTGGGTTCAAATCTGGCCTTCCTAGGTGTATGACCCTGGATAAGTCACTTAACCTCAAATGCTTACCCCATACTACTCTTCTGCCTTGGAATCAATACTTAGCATTGACTCTAAGATGGAAGGTAAAAATTAAGGAAAAAAAAAAAGCAAACTTCAAGTGAAACTTAGAGAGATGCAGAATTTCTTGCTCAGAAAAAAGGCAGATGAAATTCAGTTTTATGATGATAGTAACAACCCAAAGCACTTTGAAGATGCCCTGAAAGGCTATTTATGGGCCAAAGACCCATCCTAGCTACAGCTTGATGGAGCCTGGGGTAGATTCCATTCTAACAGAATTCTATAAGGCAGGGGGTCCACTGTTCATATAAAAGCTGACCAAAATCTTCCAGGTTATATGGCAAAAGGAGGCTATCCCCAGGAGATCATGGATGTCTCCATAAAGGAAAAGGAAATAGGTATTCCTGTGCTAAATACAAGTGGGCCTCCCTTTTAGTCACTGTCCACAAGATTCTTACCAGAATCCTTCTTAGTTGGCAGATCTTTTACCTGCGAGATTGTCATCTACCTGAGAGCCAGAGCGGCTTCAGAAAGGGTCAAGGAGTGGTTAACCTGGTGTTTGCCCAACAATTCCAGGAGAAATGTCAGGAGCAGAATAGAAATCTGTATACAACATTCATTGATCTGACCAAGGATTTTAATAGAGTCAGTCATGAGGGCTTATGGGAGATCCTGGCAAAATGTGGTTGACTGTAGAAATTCATCAGTATGGTACACCAATTCCATGCTGGCATACTTGCATGGATTCTGGATAATGAATGATGCTCTTTTGTTTTCCTATCCACCAAGAGAGTGAATGGTGTTTCTGGATGCCTTCATTGAGGACAAAAACAATATCAAGGCCAGCTCCTTCACTGACAGTAAATTATTTAACTTGAAAAGGCTACAAGCCAAGACAAAAGTGAAAGAAGAGTTTGTGTTCAACTTTTTGTTCAAAGATAACTGCATACTCAATGCAGCCTCTGAGGTTGGGATGCGAGAGAGCCTGGACCAGTTCTCTGCTGTTTGTGCTAATTTGGCCTGACAATCAATACCAAGAAAACAGAAGTTCTCTACCAGCTAGCACAGCAAATTAAAAAAAATTGAATCCTGTAGATAAGTTCACATTCCTTGGCAGTATACTTTCCAGGGATTCACACATAGATGATGAAGTTGATGCATACATTGCTAGAGCCAGCTCAGTGTTTGGGAGACTCCAAAGGAAAGTGTGAGAGAGAAGAGGTATTGGGTTACCTACCAAACCGAAGGTCTACAGAGCCATTGTGCTGACCTCATTGTTGTAAGCCTGGGAAACCTGGAGAATCTACCAGCATCATACCAGAAAATGGAATTGCTTCCATTTGAAAATCTTAGGAAGACTCTGAAGAACACCTGACAAGATAAAGTACAGGACACAAGGCAGGTAGCTGCTTAGGGTACCCAATGTTTTGTACTTAATAACTGCTTAAGGGGCAGCGGGTGGTTCAGTGGATAGAGAAACAGGCCTAGGTTTGGATTTGGCCTCAGACACTTCCTGGCTATGTGGTCCTGGGTGAGCCACTTAACCCCAATTGCTTAGCCTTTATGGCTCTTCTGCCTTGGAACCAATAATTAATATCGATTCCAAGACACAAGGTAAGCGTTTAAAAAACAGGACTTAATATGAATTTGTTGAATTGAGTTGAATACATAGACAGATGCCACAGGGTAGACTTCTTATTGTTTTTTTAATCAATATGAATATTTTAATGCCAGAAAATTTGGTTTTCCAGGACATAGAGGTATTCCTTTTGCGATTTAAAACATCATACTAGAAAGCATGGGAACAAGTACACAGTCCTGCTTCCCTCTGTTGATGACTAGGAAAACAAAAAAGCATCATTCATTATCTAGAACCCATGCAAGCATGACAGCAGGGAATTGGCTGAAAAATACCATACTGATGAATTTCTATGGGCAACCACACTTTGTCATGATCTTCCAAAAACCCTCATAACATATGATTCGTCATGTCATAGTGAGGGCTCAAAGTCTCCAGTGTAAGCCTAAGGCTTATAGTTGCTTTATTCCATTGAAGAGAAAGAGGAGGTGGACATACTATGGACCTGTGGTTTAGGCTAGGTCAAAGAGCTGTTTAAGGGAGGCCAATGGCACAGAGAACCACCAGTGGCCTTGAGCCCAAGTATCTCATCTTCTGTCATCATTTTGTCACTTTAAGGAGATGGTGCCAAATGCTGAGTTCAGAATGGAGACTTGTTGGCACAGGTATATGGTGACCCAGAGCTCTTCTTCCTCCATTATCAGCAACCTGGTCTATTGAGAAAATCTGGGAAATACACTGGCCTATCTCTCCCTCCCTCCTCCCCTTCCCCATATCCTCCCCTTGATTATAATAGGATCTTAGAGGGTGAGATTGTTCCAAGTTGACATCTGCTCCTTCTCTCCCCACTCTCATCTCTAAGCATCTTAGCCTTCTCCTTCCCAGGCCACACTCTTCTCTGTCCTTTCCATTCCTTATGCCCTCTGAAAACCCCACATTATTTATCCTGAATCTTTTCCTCTCCCATACTTCCCATTTACTGGATCTCAAGGAATTCTTGTTCTCCCAGAAGATACAGAATTTCTAGCCACCCTCTTCACAGAAGATTATAACTTCTTGATATCCATACTGACACAGCAGGGTAGGAACAGGCATATGACTTGCTTCCCGATGCTACCTTTACACTTTCCCTCTGCTGCCTTAACCTCGAAACTTCCTTTTCTCTGAGGTTCAAAGCATTTGTCAAGAGTAGCAGTTCCCTTGGGGGCAACTGGGTAGCTCAGTGGATTGAGAGTCAGGCCTAGAGACGGGAAGTCCTAGGTTCAAATCTGACCTCAGACACTTCCCGGCTGTGTGACCTTGGACAAGTCACTTGACCCCCATTGCCCACCCTTACCACTCTTCTGCCTTGGAATCAATACACGGTATTGACTCACGGGAGGTGAGGGTTCCAAGACAGAAGCGTAGCAGTTCCCAAAGTATGATCCAGGGGCCCTTAGGAGTGCCTTTTGTGGGTTTAACAGGTCAAAACTATTTTTTATAATAACAATTTCTAATGTGATAAATATCAATAGAACCCATATAAACAAAAGCTCTTTGGGGAAGTCTTAAATAATTTTTAAGAGTGTAAATGGGTCCTGAAATGAAATAGATTGAGAATCACAGCTCTGTATCACCCACTTACTGATGCAATGCATCAGCCTACGATCCCTCTTCCTTTAAAAAAAAATCCTCACTTTCTATCAATACTAAGCATCAGTTTTAAGGCAGGTGAATATTAAGGGCTAGGCAATTGGGGTTAAGTGACTTGCCCAGGTTCACAGTCAGAGTGTTCCAGGGTCAGATTTATTTATTTATTTCTAAACCCTTACCTTCTGTCTTGTAGTCAATGCTGTGTATTGGCAGAAGAGTGGTAAGGGTGGGCAATGGGGGTCAAGTGACTTGCCCAGGGTCACATAGCTGGGAAGTGTCTGAGGTCAGATTCAAACCTAGGACCTCCCATCTCTAGACCTGACTCTCAATCCACTGAGCTACCCAGCTGCCCCCCCAGGGTCAGATTTGAACTCACAATCTACTGCTAATAGGCCTGGCTTGGTATCCACTGAGCCACCTAGCTGTCCCATCTCTTCTGCTTTTTTCAAGGAGTTCAGTACCTGCCTCACTCTTTCTCTTTTCCCCATCTCTAGTCCTTCTATGCGGAGCTTCACTATGTACGTTGATATCTTCTCAAGCATCTTGGCATCTTGTTTCACATTCCCCCTGACCACCTGCTAGAAATAATCTTCTAAATGACTCTTAACTCATTGCCTAAACTGCTTATGTGGTGTTTAGACATGCTTTTGTGCATTGTAATCATGTACATATTTGTCTTCTCTCCCCTACCTAAACTCTAAGCTCCCAGAGGGCAACGATACATCTTATTCTTTGTATTTCCTCCCTGTAGTGGTTCCCACAATGTGTGTGCTCTGTAAATAATTTGCTGAATGAATTGGGTGGGGGGAGGTTGCATTCTTTTTATTTTTTTAAATGAATTTTTATTTTTTATTTCATTTAAAATATTTTAATTTCCCAACAATTTTAAATGGATTTTTAAAATGACAATTTGCTTATTAGACTTACCCACTTACCCTGCAGTTTACTATGCAGCTAAATTTGTTTTCTTACCTAGGGAATTCCTGGAAAGAATATGAAGACTCTCTTCTAAATGTACTGAGTGCCCTGGGAATCCCAACATCTGTGGAACGAAAGGCATTTTCAATTCTGGCCCCTTCTCCCTGCTCTCTCTTTGAAGAAGCATCTATCTTTGTAGGACAGGCATAAGGATGACCATTCCTGGGTAGGGACTAGAGTCAGAGAAGAAGAAAGCTCGGTTCTAGGTTAAGGATAAGCATGGCTTTGTTTAAAAAAATATTCGTCTATAGCACCATTGGTCAGGAAAGCATCTCTGTGAGGCCATTCCTTTCAGAGTCCAGGAGAATGAACTTATTTGGGGGGAGAGGGTAGGGGGGTCTGTACATGAGTCAAACTGAAAGCTAAGAGGAACACAAATATGCTACCTTATATTTGTGTAGTGAGCAGCAATGGATTATGAAAAAAACCTAGTGGAACTCGGCTGCAGAGATGGTGTCTGAATCCTGCCTCCTACCAGCTGTGTACAGACCTTGGGCAAATCACTTAATCTCTCTGGGCCTCAGTCAAATAGGGATAATACCTACCTTACAGGGTTGTTGTAAGGAGCAAATGTAATCATGTATGTAAAGTGCTCAGTAAACCTTAAAATACCCCATCGGGGTTCTTAACATGTGGGCCATGGACAGGGAACAGATTTTTGGGAATACATGAATTTAGGTGGAAAATATTACATCCTTGTTTTCACTAATTTTTGGCTTCCTTTGTGATTCTATATACTTTGCTTTATATGCATTTAAAAAGATTATTTTGAGAAGAGACTTTACCAGACTGTCAACTCTATGAAATAGGAAATGAAGAACCTCTGCTCTAGAAAATGCAAGATATTGTTAGCTAGACTCTTTATGGTTTACAAAGGTTTCACAGACATTACCTCCTCTGATCCTCCCAATAGCTCTGTTGGGGAGGCAGTGCAATGATTATAGCCACATTTTACTGCAGAGATAACTGAAGCTCAGAAGCATTAATGATGGAGAAAAGTTTGAAAGCTAACTTCTCTACTGATTAGGGAAAGATCACTATTCAATCATCTTTCTTTCTTCCTTCCTTCCTTCCTTCCTTCCTTCCTTC
>NW_025353852.1:0-6914 GCF_016433145.1 Gracilinanus agilis
TCTCTCTCTCTCTCTCTCTCTCTCTCCCTACCTTCAACCTTCCTAATTGTAAATAACCTTCCATAAAAGCCATCCTGACTTGGGTCTATTTTAAATTTGGTATCCAGCTAATCAGATTCCTGGCGACCATACCTTAAATATCAATTATCCCCTCTTACATAACTTTGTTTATTCCTTGCCCCAAGCTTGGAATATCTTGTTTCTTTTTAGTTAATTTGAATTCCAACCATTATTCAAAGCCTAGCTAAATTTCCAACTTTTTTCAATAATATTTTCTTTTTCCCCAATTAAATGTAAAAAATGTATTTTAACAATCATTTAAAAAAATTTTTGAGCTCTAAGTTTTTTTCCCACCTTCCCACCTTCCCTCTTTTTCTCAATTTTCTACCTTCACCCTCTCCCTGAAAGTCTCAACATTTTGTTTTAAAATCAAGTATCTAAGTAATTACAATAAAAAGTCTTTAATCTCTGACAGAAAGATTACAAATCTTGATTCTGCCTCAGCACTAAAAGAAGGTACTTGTATTTGCCAATTGGATACAGATAAGGGTGATTAAATAGTCTTTTGTAAGGGGGAGGGCAACAGCAGAATTACTAGGGTCTGTAAATGTTTTAAGAAACATTATAACCAAAGGCTAAGGAGTGGGTCTTTCTTAAGGTTTAATTGTCCTCTTTTAAATTTAATCCTCTCTATAGGTGTAAGAATGGGATTCCTGCAAGGTGGATGGGACAGGAGGATTCAGAGAAGGAGAGTCTGACAGTTGGTGACAGTTAAGATCAGAGGGGATTCTGGGTAATTCTCTGGAAGAGGAAGAAGGAGAAAATGGTTTCCAGTGGAGAACTGAGAGAGGGAGGAGGAGAACATCTCAGTTGGGATCCAGTCCTGAGGGCTTCCTAAAGATCTTTCTTTGGACATTGATACCCCGATTCCCTGGTCAAAGGCATTCCGTCACTTCTCACCCATTAAGACATCCATCATTGAGTAAGCTAAGTTTTTGGGACTCCATTTTGGAAGTGATCTCTTAGGTTCCTTCTCCCATTTCCCAAACTTTCTGAGAGATCCTTTCCAGTTTGACTTTGCAATTATAGAAAAGGATAGAAATAGGAAATAGAAATAGAAACTGAAGGAGAAGTGGTGAGGGGAGACACTAGGGAGCACGAACCCCAAAGGTTCCCACCTGAGTGACGGATCCCATAGAAATAGAGAAGAGGGCACCCCAAAATCCCTCTGCCCCTCACCCCTTTCCTCAATCCCTATATTGATGTCAATAAAAGCCATTCATTAGTCAGATAGTGTTCCAGAGACCCTGAGTGACAACGAGGGGGAGGGGAACCACAGCTTGATTTGGCTGCCTCTATCTTGGAGCCAGACCTTCTGCTGTGAAGTTGACTGACCTCAGGGGAGTCTTGCATGAACTCTGCCATCATTCAAAATTGGATTGGAGTACCCAATACCTCATCTTATAGAGAAGCCTCATCCCCAAATCCTGTGGGGCAGCATGAATATCCAGGTCACCCAGTTTTGGGATGACATGCCCTCAAAGTCTCAGAGTGTATATATGGCGGGAGGGGAGAGCTAGAAGAGAGTATAACCTCATAGACTTTATCTCCCCTCCATTCCTAACTTTTAATTACTGGCTCTCTTAATTATTATATAGGTAAGACCAATTCATAATCAATTCAGTCATTATCTATCTGAATTTTCTGGTTGAGTTCTTTCTAGGGAAAGTCTGTAAAATGATTATCTGATTATGTGAAAATTAAGTCATCTATAGTAAAAAATATGATAAGGATTTTCCATGTATAAATATGTAAAGAATTCTTGTATATTAGTCATTTAGTGGAAGTGATGGCAAAGAAAAAAAGAATATAATGAAATATAGTATGTTTTGGTCTGTATTCAGACTCCATCGTTTCTTTCTCCAGAGGCAGAGGACATTTTTCATCATGAGTCTCTGGTACTCTCTTAGATCACTGTATTTCTGAGAATAATTGTTATTCACAATTGTCCATTAAAATATTGCTGTCTTTGTTTTCAATATTTTTCTAGTTCTGCTCACTTCATTTGCATCAATTTATGTAAATCTCTGTTAGGTTTTCTCAGAAATATTCCTGATCATCTTTTTTATAGCACAATAGTATCCCATTAAAATTATATACCCCAGCTTATTCAATCCTTCCCCAATTGATGGGCAACCTTTCAATTTCCAAATTGACTTGCAATAAATTTTGTACAAATAGATCCTTTCCCTTTTCCAGCTTCAGAAAATATTGAGTGGGACAGGGCCATGACCAGTGGACCTCACCATTGCAATAAGTTCACAAACATGAAGTTGAGATGCCACAGTATAAGTGTGCATGGGACAGAATCAAGTATTGTTGCATGATTTCTAACTACAGGAACACAATTTAAAAGAAACTGAATCAAAGTCTCCAATTCATAAAGAAATATAGGTTTATTAGGGGAGGCCAAGTCCCAAAATAAAGTTAGACTTCTAGTAAGGATCAGAAGACCCCAAGCACTGTGAAAAGACCTTTTATACTCCAAAGAATTAGACAAGTTTTATACCAGTAAAAATATAGTCTAGATCAGAGATAAGTATAGAGAGATATGGATTGGTTGAAGTAATCAGGAAATACTTCTCATGGGTAGAAGAAGTCATTTGACTATGACTTAAGAATTACTTGATGGAAAGTGGGGAGCACATGGTCTTGGGATAATGATGCATAAGATAAGAGAGGGTGGGACTGTGTGGTACCAGGTTCTGAACTAAAGGTTAGGCACCCTGACATATAATGGCTCACAAGTTATGGTGCCTGATATAGCAACTTTGAAGGGTGGGACTGACACTAAGGCCTATGCAAAAGCAGTTATTTTCTTATTTCAAAACCTTAATGCTTATACCAGAATATTCACAAAAAGCCTACTAAAATCATGACTTATGCAAACTATCTTAGAATTGCAATCATGATTATCTGAAGACTGCTGATAACATCAAAATCTAATCCTCATATAACTAGGGAGGGGGATTTTTCTCTCACATTATGCTATTCTCAGATTGAGCATTTAGCTTACAAAAGCTAGTTTTGTTACCTTTTTGTTGGTTGAGGACTCCTGGACAGGCTTGAGAATGAGACTGATGAAGGACAGAAGGGGCAATGAACAGCTTGGTTGCTTCTCTAGCTTCACCTGAGTTGGATTGGAAGCATAGTTATTTTGATTTGTAGGTCAAAGCCTGATGTGGGGTTTCTAAGAAGGGAGGTAGGAGGAACCTTGTGTATATATTGGCTGTTTGCTGCCTAGTCAGTTGACATTCCTAAGCCCATCATTGGAGTGCTCACTTTCATGAAGTGGAATAAACAACTGCTTCTTTTTACTTCTACCTTCTGACTCTGATTTTGTTTGTTTGAATGAGTAGAGCACTTGGTGCTCATTTTTGAGGCAGATTGGTGTGGGGTACCTATGCTCATTTTTGATTGAGGCACTTGTAATCAATTTGTATTCCACACAAGTGGGATATAATCTGTCTTTCTCCTGAGAAGTGATTCACCCCAATATTTTCAAGAACCTAGAGAGAAGTTAGTATTTTCCCTTCTCTTTAGAACACCCACTCTTCTCTAAAAAACAACTCTTGACCTGTCTACTTCAAATTTCTAAGGCCTTGAGGGGTGGAATAGTTAACTCACTTGTCTTTAAGAGATGCCAAAGACAATTCCTGTTATGACCTTCTGGCCAAAAGTTGGGGGGCGAGAATTTTCTATAATTAGAAGATCCTATAAATGGGATCTTTAAACTTAATTCTTTGGCATTTCTTAAGCATCCAAAGTAAGGAATGTCCCTTTCACAAAAGAATAAGCTGCTGACATACTTTGGCCTCCCAATTCTGTTTGTGAACATATTGCAATGGTGGGGTTCACTGTTTGAGAGACCCTATCCCATTCAGATGGGGGTTTGTCTGGCATTTCTAGAATGGTAGAAAGGCCCTCAGTTCCCTATTTTGGTGGGTCACTCTTGTAACCCTTCCCCAGTGGAGGGATCCTGTTTGTCCCCGACGGCAAGGGACCCTTGATTTCCATTTTTACACCCCAAACTCCACAGGTAGGTAAGCAGGAAAATTCCTTTCCTTCCTTTTTATTCTTGTGATGCTGAGGAAAAGTTTTCTTTGGGTCTCAGAGACTCATGATAAGGCAAGATCCCTAAGAGAAATATTGTCTTTGGATTCTCCCATAGATTTTGAGATGGACACAGAGTTACACCTTCTGGCTATGATTTGATACCATCTTGTTGTATCTAAGCCCTTGTGTCTTCAGGATACAAAATCATTATTCTAGTCCACAGTCAGGTGATCAACACCCCCTCCCCCCACACACATCTACTTTTGCCTTAGCTTATATTATCACCATCCCCTTTCCAGTCACACAGCAAAAGAGTATAAGAAGGCCAAAAATAATTCTCCCAAAGAGGTAGTATCCCACCTATGCTGCCCTCCCAGTCACTTCAAAATGAAATCCAAATTAATAAATTTTGGGGGCACCTGGGAAGCTCAGTGGATTGAGAACCAGGCCTAGAGATGGGAGGTCCGAGGTTCAAATTTGACTTCAGACACTTCCCAGCTGTGTGACCCTGGGCAAATCACTTGACCCCCATTGCCTACCCTTACCATTCTTCTGCCTTGGAGCCAACACACAGTATTGATTCCAAGATGGAAGGTAAGGGTTTAAAAAAAATAATAAATTTCTCTTTTTATTTCTAACCTTAATTATGTAGTTTTACATTCTTACAAAGGGTACCTGCCCTGAACTCAGGGGTTCACCTAAAGCCCTCCACAGCATACTTGCCAGCTTCCAAGGCCAAAGGGATAAGAAGTTGAGAGTAAAAGCAGAAAAGGTCTGGATGGGGAGGGGAAGGAAGTTTCAACAAGAATTACATAAGTTTGTGTGCCCACATCTCAAATCTGTTTGAAATTTTGCAAAGTTAAAACATATTGGCTGGTTAACAGGATGGCCTTAGCTGGTGAGCCTGAGGTTTGGACGTCTGGTGTTCTAGTTTGCAAGACATCTTAGATGAGATACAGTGAAAGACTTGGGGAATTTGAGAGTGAGTGAATCAGGGAAGTTAGCTTGCAAGCTTCAGGAATGAATAGCCTAATTTCTGCCACTGAGGATTGACAGGTTGCTAAAAACCTTGATTTTTTTTTCGTTGATCAAGATCTATTTCCATATTATTGATATTTGTACTAGGGTGCACATTTAGAGTCAATATCCCCAATCATATCCCCATCAACTCAGGTGATCAGGCAGTTAATTTTTTTCTGTGTTTCTGCTCCCACAGTTCTTCCTCTAAATGTGAATAGTGTTCTTTCTCATAAGTCCCTCAGAATTGTCCTGGATCACTGCATTGCTGCTAGTAGAGAAGTCCATTACATTCAATTTTACCACAGTGTATCTGTCTCTGTGCATAAAATTCTCTTGATTCTGTTCCTTTCACTCTGCATCAATTCCTAGAGTTCATTCTAGTTCACATGGAATTCCTACAGTTCATTATGTTATAGGGGTGCAAATGGTGAACCCTTGGGTTTGGGTGGGAAACCTTTCTCAGGAATGAGAGAACTCCAAACTTAGCTTAAAAGTAAAAAGAAAGATTTATTAGTCAGATAGGATTAATGGCCAGCAAGACAGCATGAGTAGAACAACCTGGGGGGTTGCCCTCCAAGACATGGCATGGCAGTATGAGTGGAGCGACTATCGGGGTCGCTCCCCAGATGCCCCAGTTCAGGGGCTTTTGTATCCTTTACAGAGTGTGGAAGTGACTTCTTGAACTCAAGCATTTGGTGAGTGGGACTATGCCTGAGATCCTCAAGGCTTAGGCTATCAAGGTGTGGCATTCTCTTTGTCTGACTCAATCTAAAGGCTATCCAAGGATAATGGTCTTTGCCTTGGCAGTCACTAGGATAGGAAGGGGGAAGGGAATTTCCCTGTTTACAGCCTGCCTGAGTTAAGGGGTACAGAGTCCCTGCCATCTCTGTACAATGCCCTTGTTAGTTAGTCTTTTGAGTACAATAGTATTCCTTCTTCAGCATATACCACAATTTGTTCAGGCATTCCCCAATCAAAGGGCATACCCTCATTTTCCAATTTTTTTGCCACCAAAAAGAGTATGGCTATACATATTTTTTACAAGTCTTTTTCCTTATTATCTCTTTGGGGTATAAACCCAGAAGTGGTATGGCTTGATCAAAGGGCAGGTAGTCTTTTAGCACTCTTTGGGCATAGTTCCATATTGCCATCCAGATTGGTTGGATCAATTTACAACTCTACCAACAGTGCATTAATGTGAGGCAAAGTTTATGTTTTTCATGTCTATTTTTATAAGTATATGCAATGTGACTTTATATGTTTTAAGCTTGTTTGTCTCTTTCTCCCTGCATTCCCGAATATTGGGGGATGTTTGGAGGACAAAAGAGACAGGATTCCCTGTGCAAGATCTTGAATCTAGTGACTAAGGGCTGACCTACATGCATCTAGGTTGTGGCTGCCACTGCCATCTTGGTGAAAGAGAGCAGAAACTGGCCCTGGAGTTAGTAGAAAGAAAGGGACTCTGGCTAGAGGATTACGTCCTGATCAAAATCTGGAAAGATGATGAACTAACTCCAGTCTGGGAGGTACCTTTTCCAAGTTCTCCTAGCAGAAGACACAGCTGTGAGGATGGCTGAGAAAGGATGTACTCACTGCACCAGAGTGAAGGGACCAGCAGCTCACTTGTCTCCTGGAGAGCTAAAACTTCAGAAGGGCAGTCACTGAAGATAACATTAAAAAGGTACTAATGACTGGTGATGAGATTGGACTGATTATATTTGGACTGGGAATTTGTGGGGTTTTAGGCATTTTACATCTTTATTTGTATTATTTATATT
>NW_025353853.1:0-3299 GCF_016433145.1 Gracilinanus agilis
ATATTAGCAATTTGGGGAGGGGAAGAATCAGGAAAGGATTACGTGAAGCAGGAGGTGAGAAAGGCAAGAAAGGTAGAATGGAGGCAGGCAATGGCCAACTTTATTTATTAAATACCACCTACAGAAACTTGCAAGTCTTCCCCCTTCCTCCACCTTCATCCCTTGTTTCACTCTTGCAAGGACTTTGAAGGCTCCTTAACTTGGGAGAAGAGGAGAGGGGGCTCATCAGGAAAACATTTGGTTAGTGATCTGAAGGAACCTCAGGGAAGGGTCCAGATGTGAGGGAAGAGGGGCATGCTAATGCCGCAGCCCCCCTCCCGACCGCCACATGTTCAGGGCGTGAAGCCGTCCAACTCTCCTGGTGAGATTCCAAGTCACAAGTGACTGAGCTGTGGATGTAAATACAACTGTACGTGGGGATAATTAAATACACCACCAGCAGCTCACCTTATGGATGTGACTGGGGCATAAGTGTCCCTGCCACAGATTTATTTTTCCCTTCCCTATGTCCTTGTGTCTGTTTGTGACACAATTTTGCTTCTTTCAAGGTTAACTAGCTTAGGAAAGGCACAGTTCAGGAAATACAAAACAGGATTTTGAGTGGGGAAGGCATGTGTTCAAATCTCACCTCAGTGTTCCCATCCCCCAAGTCATTTCCCTCCCTGAACCTCAGTTGTTTTTTTAACCTGTAAAATGAGGGTGTTCAGAGATGTCAACCTCCTCCCGGACGAGTGGTTAAGTGGGCAGTAAAACTTTCTGAACCAGATTAAAATTGGGAAATGTTTAACAAAATAATAAAAATATCAGGCCACATGGATAATGTTGATCTAAGTCAATCTGCCTACCTCAGTTTTGACACCGCTGAATTAGATGATTTCTGAGGTTTTCTCCAATAGAAATCTGTGATTTTATCAGTTTCAGTGTTTAAAATGAGGCAGTCGAGATGATCTCAAAGATCTGAATCCTAAGATGAATGAATGAAAATGCATGAATGCGAAATTTACTTAGTGTCTGTGATGAGCTAAGCACCGAGGACACAAATGTGAGACAGTGCCTGTCCTCAATGAGCTTACATTCTGATAGATGCCACCAAGTGGTGGCCAGGGAAGAGAGTTTAGGCCACGAGCCCCAAAGGTACCTCTCTTTCCTTTCTCCCCACCTTTCAGCTTTCCTTTGAGTTTGATCTTTCTCCCTTAGAATGTAAGCTTCTTGAGGACAGAGACTGTCTTTCTGTGGGTATTTGGTGTACTTAAGGACAGTGTGTGACACATAGTAGGGGCTTAACCAATGCCTTTCAACATGATAGTCGTTGTCTTTCCAGAGACAATGGTTGTGTTGATTTGGTGTGGTCAGAGGGAGAGCTGGGGGAAAGGAAGTGGGAGTTGTGTAGGGGTTGGATATAGCTACTAAACAGATGGCTAGGTGTCCAGGTGATGGGTGGAAGGGAAGTAAAGAATGAAGCCTGGCTACATAGAATGAATTTTAATTCAGTAAACATTCATGGAGAGCCTACTATGTGCTAGGCACTGTGCTAAGCATTGGAGCTATAAAAAGAAGAAAAAGACAGTTCCTGCCCTCAAGGAGCTTACAGTCGAACAGAAAAGACAATATAAACCCTTGAGGTCCCTTTTAAGATTTGGAGGCAAAAAGGACTTCCAGACTTCATCCAGTTTTCATTTTACAAATGAGGAAATTGAGGCCCATAGAAAAGAAATTTTCTTTTCAGCCACACTTGGACAGGTAGAAGGGAGCAGAGGCAGAAAGCAAACCCAGGTCCTCTGACCCGAAATCTAGATTTGGTTTTCCTGTGTTACACTGAATTCTTGGTCCAGGTTATACAAAGCTCTCCCCTTTCTAGGCTTTCTCCTCCTCTCTGACTGATCACTCTTTCTCAGTCTTCCTTTGCTGGATTCATCATCTATTTTGCTCCCATTGACCATGGGTGTCCCTCAAGGCTCTGCCCTGGGCTCTCTTCTCCCTCTGTACAATTTCACTTGGTGATCTCATCGACTCTCCTGGGTTCAATTATCATTTCTATGCAGACAATTCCGGGATCTGTATATCCAGTCCTACTCTCTCTGCTGAACTCCAGTCCCACATCACCAATTGCCTTTTTGACATCTCAGACTGGATGTTCTGTAGACATCTCAAACCCAGCGGGTGCAAAACCCAGCTCGTTCGCGTTTCCCCTCTCAACGTGGCGATTGTTATGGCAGGTACCACCCCACCTTCCCAGTCATCTCTGCTTCTTAGCAGCCCCAGTTATCATCTCTTCACTTACTGTACTTACTATTGCCAAATCCTGTCAGGTCTGTCTTAACAACATCTTTCATAGATGGTCCCTTCTCTTCAGTTACGCAACCCTTCCTCTCCTCATGTTGGGACTATTGAAATACACTTTAATGGGTCTTCCTGCCCCAAGGGAGATACATGCTATTAATATCTCCATTTTGAAAATGAGGAAACTGAGACAGAAGAAGGTTAAGTGACTTGCCCAATATCATATAGCTAATAAGCGTCTGGGAAAAAAATTTGAACTCAGGTTTCCTTGATTCCAAGCCTATTGATCTGCATCACCTAGCTCCTTAGGGATAATCCCTTCAGCTGGGCAGATCACAGATCATCCTCACCTTCTCCTCCTCTGAGGCTTTCCATGTCCTCTAACAAATTCTTCAAAACGGTTTTACCCAAAGTGCCTTCCTCTAGACTTAATATAGTATCATGTGGAGACCAATAGAACATATGGACTATCTTTTTGTTATCACTTTATAAACACAAGCTATTATTATTTGCATCAGAGTGTAGAGAGTTCCGTGTTTCTTAAAAAACAAAAAACAAAAAACAAACAAAAAAAAAACCAAACACTTACCTTCTGTCTTAGAATCGATACTGATCTTAAGACTTTGACACTTTGATTCCAAGTCAGGAGAGTGGTAAGGACTAAGCAATTGGGGTTAAGTGACTTGCTCAGGATCACACAACTAGGAGGTGTCTGAGGCCAGATTTGAACCCAGGCCCTCCTAATTCCAGGCCTGGCTCTCTATCCATTGTACTACCTAGCTGTCCCTTCCCATTCTTTTATAATCTTTGTCATAAGTATGTCATAAGGAAAGCAGGGAGGATTATGTGTGTAAATGAAGGAGATAGAACAAATTATAAAACAAACTTTAAAACTTTCAAAATATTTTACCTGGTCTAAACTTTCTTTTTTTCCCCATTTTTTCTTTGTTTCCTCACTTTTCCTTTCTTCCTTCCTTCCTTCCTTCCTTCCTTCCTTCCTTCCTTCCTTCCTTCCTTCC
>NW_025353854.1:0-5310 GCF_016433145.1 Gracilinanus agilis
ATATATATATATATATATAACAATAGTTATCAAAACTATCACTTACTAGCTAATAGAACAGTAGTTCAGTGGAATAGGACATACAACAAACAGTTGTGAAAGATTATAGTACTCTTCTGCTTAACAAAAGTAAAGATCAAAGTTATTGGGATAAGAAATTACTATTTGGTAAAAATTGTTGGGAAAACTAGAAAGCAGCCAGGGAAGAAACTAGATATAGACCAACATCTTACACAATTACCAAGATAAGGTCAAAATGGATACATGACCATAAAGAGTATACCATAAGCAAATTAGAAACATTGGGAACATATTACCTATCATATTTATGAACAGGGCAAAAATTTATGGATAAATGAGATAGCATTTAAAGATGTAAAATAGATAATTTTGAATACATTAAATTAAAATAACTTCGTACAATAAAACTAATGTAGAAAAGATAGAAGGAAAATACTAAGTAGGGAAAATTTTTATAGACAATTTCTCAGATGAAAGTCTTGTCTCTACAATATATATAGAACTTTGTCAAATATATAAGACCAAAGGTTTTTCATTGGTTACTAGAGTAAGGGTAGTAATTTAGATAATTAGATAAAAGAGAACTGCCTTCTCCATTCTTGTATTGACAGGATATTGCTCATTTAAGTGTAATCTCTTCTCCCTAATCCTAAAAGGAATAGGAATAAGTTTCTACTCCATGGGAACTATCCTATTCATTTCTGCATTCTCTGTATAAGTATTTGGGAGAAGTGAAATAAAAATCCTTCCTAGATGAATGGGAGATGATAACCACCCACCTAGGGACCTCTTCAGGGCCAGTAAAGCACAAAACCCGTTGGGCTCTAGAAACAAAGTTTATTTTTTATAATAGGAGTAAAGGGGAAATTAAATAAGTAGGTTCTTAAAACTATAGATCTAATCTCCACCCAACCTCTTTCACCTCATGATGAATTATTTCTTCTTGAGAATTCACTCAAGCTACTCTAAACTCCTTCTCTAACTAAGACCCAGAAAACCCAGCTAACTGACTATAAGCTAACCTAGTTAGTATGGATTATCAAAAAAAGAATGAAGAGGAAGAACTCAGAGATATATTTGAGCCCTTACCTAAAGCCTGGGGTTGATCCTAGGTATACCCGAAGTCCCAGATGACCAAACCCTGGGGATTTCTGACAGATGGATCTCAGGCAGACGGTCTCTGTACTTCAGGGAAAAGCAGTCCACTGCAAGGCAAACTCTCAAACCCGAAACCACTAACCTCTCCACAAGATTAGGATTTCTAAAGGAAAAATTGCCAAAGCAAAGATCCTCCTTCCAGCTCAGTCAAAACAGGAGTGACAGTTAAAAACAGTCAAACCCCAAGATCCTCTTCTTCCTTCCAGGATCTTTCCCCTTGGGGTTTGTATCCAAATTCTCCTCTTTTCCTCTTAAAGCTAATCTATGAAATCTATTCTATCCCTTACTTACTTCCTACAGAACCCTATTACTTCCTTTAGGATAGAAGTCTGAGAGGAAGGGGATAGAGATCTGGTTATTCAACTATTACTAATGTTACCCCAGAACAGTATTGTTAACATTACAATGATTTTCTTTTTTGTATTTCTAAAAATGTTATTTAAAATTGTATTGGAACAAAGATATGTTAGAGGGCATGTCCATTTTGGATAGCTCTCTAAGTCAGAAAGGAACTGGAATTAGTTTAATCTTAAATAAAATTATTTCTAGCAGAATGGTGCTTAAATAGAGAGTAATGAGGAAAATGAAGGTTAAATTACATTTCTTTATTAGCATTATTTCTTTGTGAAACCATTCATTTTCCCAAACCCTTTAACCTACCCAAGGTTAACCTGCTTCCAAGTTAATACAATTACTCCTGAGCCTCAAGGTATCTAAGTGGACTTGGGCCTGTCTTGTTTAAGGTAAAAGTGAAGCCCTTTCTTTATCTATAAACAAGAATACTTTCCCAATGACTTCTGAAAGCATAAGCCCTTCTTTGTCCCTGACAAACATATCTAGATTTGGAATGACCAGGTCCACAATAGGTCATGAGCCATTGAAAATGTGACTGAGAGGACTTATATTTTCCTAGCCAAAGAATGATAGAAGAAATTGTGTTTCGAAAGTTCCCTGACATTCAATTTCTTCACATACCTAGCTGGATATGTTAAGTTTTCTTATCTTTGTTTCCCTAGATGAGTTGAAGCTACAAATCCACACCCTAACCTCTGTGAGGAAGAAATGGGGAGGGGTCATTTAGGTGGCTCAGTGGATTGAGTCAGGCCCAGAGATTGGAGGTCCTAGATTCAAATCTGGCCTCAGACACATCCTAGCTGTGTGACTCTGGGCAAGTCACTTGTCCCCTACTGCCTTGCCCTTGCGCCTTGGAACCCATACACAGTATTGATTCTAAGACATAAGGTAAGGGTTTAAAAATAAAAAAAAGAAAGAAATGGGGGAAGAGCTGAGATCCCTATGTTCTCTTCCTCTTTCAAAATATCCACCAATCAGGGCTGTCAGAGGAGGTTCAAATGCTGTACTGTCAGGCCAATCAGAAGGAACACACAACTGTTAAAAGGCTCTGCAACTTCCTGTACCTGGTCTGTCTCCTTAAGAGGAAGAAAGACCTGTATTTTATTAATAAATAGCATGCTCCTATTAATAAATAATTTTATTCTCAGGAAACTGGCCTTATGTTATTTATTAGCTAAAATTCCAGGCACTCCAGTATATTTTTTCTTTGCTAATATCCAGGACTTATTCTGAGTCTCTGATGATGGATAAAAAGGAAAATGCTACATGTACGTATCTAAGCTTTGTTATTAAGCCTGGGTCCAAAGGAGTAAAACTCTCAGCTAAAGTCATTTTTTTCTCTCTAGATTTTTCAACACAAACAGAACTAAACAAACTGTGATATCCAGTGATAGCTCCCAGATTCAAGTATAGATATTAACACCCAGAATGATGTGGTACCATAAGGCTGGAGTGTATGTGTAGGGAGAATGTCTCAGAGTAGTAATAACAACAACCATAATAAAAGTTAGCATTTATAAGATAAGCAAGAATGGGGTTGGATTTGAACTCTGTACTTCCTGGCTCCAGGGACATTGCTCTACCTACTATATCAGGGGTCAGCAACCTTTTTGGCTGTGAGAGCCACAAACGCCACATTTTTTAAAATGTAATTTCGTGAGAGCCATACAGTGCTTACAGTGAGTGCTCCTGTAACAGCGCCAGAAAAAAAATTGACTTTATGGATCCTGCAGAAAGAGCCATATCTGGCCCTCAAAAGAGCCAGATATGGTTCGAGAGCCATACGTTGCCGACCCCTGTACTATATCCTCTATAACACTTAGCTGCCTCCTTTCTTCCTCCAATTTAACAGTCTCTTTCTTTGGTAAAATCGTTTCAATCATCTTATGGTTTTATCTCACCAAAAGATTAGAAGATACAATGCTTTCTCTGAAAATAATAAGCTCAGAATTCTTCAATAGGTTTTGGGGTTTTTTTAAACCCTTACCTTCCATCTTAGAATCCAGCATATCAGTTCCAAGGCAGAAGAGCAGTAAAGGCTAAGCAATCAGTATTAAATTACTTGTCTAGGGTCACACTACTGGGAAGTGTTGCCTCCTTTAATAATTTTTTTCTAAGGGTTTTTGATACTAATAATAACTTTAAAAAAAAGCCATGAGTTTGAGTTAATGAAAGTAAATACAAAGCTCAAAGAAATCTTGCTTGCTTGTGCAAGTACAAATATCTAGATTCAATCAAAAATGATGTAAACAAAAGCCTCTACCCTAAACATACATAGTATGACACCCTTTCTTTTCATTTTTATTCCCAGAGTTTGTTTCCTATTCTCTCAAGCTTCTTATTCCTTTTTTTTATTCTTAGGTCTCTTTCAAAGTCACGCAAATGATTTTGTGTTAATCATCCTCTTCTAATAAAGAAGGTACTAGGCCTGACATCAAAGAACTAGGATTGAAATTCTCACTCTGATACTTAGCAATTACAAGAGACGGAATAGTCCACTTCATCCCACCAAGCATTATTTCATCATTTATAAAATCAAGAGATGGACTACTACCAAAACAAACACAGCTATTATACGAAAACAACTACAAAACACTTTCCAACCAAATAAAACTGGATCTCAACAATTGGAAAGCCATTAATTGTTCATGGGTAGGACGAGCTAACATAATAAAAATGAACATTCTACCCAAATTAATTTACCTATTTAGCACTATACCTATCAAATTACCAAAAAATTTCTTTACTGAATTAGGAAAAACTATAACAAATTTCATTTGGAATAACAAAAGATCAAGAATATCAAGGGAAATAATGAAAAAAAATGTGAAGGAAGGGGGCCTAGCAGTACCAGATATTAAACTATACTATAAAGCAGCAGTCATCAAAACAATATGGTACTGGCTAAGAGATAAAAGGGAGGATCAGTGGAATAGACTTGGGGTTAATGATGTCAGCAAGACAGTGTATGATAAACCCAAAGAGCCCAACTTTTGGGACATGAATCCACTATTTGACAAAAACTGCTGGGAAATTTGGAAAACAATATGGGAGAAATTAGGTTTAGATCAACATCTCACACCCTACACCAAGATAAATTCAGAATGGGTGAATGACCTGAATATAAAGAGGGAAACTATTAATAAGCTAAGTGAACACAAAATAGTATACCTATCAGATCTCTGGGAAAGGAAAGATTTTAAAACCAAGCAAGAGTTAGAGAAAATTACAAAATGTAAATTAAATGGTTTTGATTATATCAAGCTAAAAAGCTTTTGTACAAACAAAAACAATGTAGTCAAAATCAGAAGGGAAACAACAAATTGGGAAAAAATCTTTATAACAAAAAACTCTGACAGGGGTCTAATTACTCAAATATACAAGGAGTTAAATCAATTGTATAAAAAATCAAGCCACTCCCCAATTGAAAAATGGGCAAGAGACATGAATAGGCAATTCTCAGGTAAAGAAATCAAAAGTATCAATAAGCACATGAGAAAGTGTTCTAAATCTCTAATAATTAGAGAAATGCAAATCAAAACAACTCTGAAGTATCACCTCATACCTAGCAGATTGGCTAAAATGAAAGAAGGGGAGAGCAATGAATGCTGGAGGGGATGTGGCAAAATTGGGACATTAATTCATTGCTGGTGGAGTTGTGAAATGATCCAACCATTCTGGCTGGCAATTTGGAACTATGCTTAAAGGGCTATAAAAGACTGCCTGCCCTTTGATCCAGCCATACCATTGCTGGGTTTGTACCCCAAAGAGATCATA
>NW_025353855.1:0-7133 GCF_016433145.1 Gracilinanus agilis
CTCTCTCTCTCTCTCTCTCTCTCTCTTCCTTCTCTTTCCACTTTCTCTTTCTCTCTGGCACTTTTTTCTGTAACTGTGTCTATGTTTTCTCTCTATCCCTCTTTGTATCTCTGTTGGCCTCTGCCTCTCTCTCTCTCTTCTTTCTCTCTCCCTTTCTCTTCTTTCTCTTTCACACTTTATCTCTGTCACTTTTTTGTGTGTCTGGATCCATGTTGTCTCTCTATCCCTCTTTGTGTCTCTGTTGGCCTCTGCTTCGCTGTCTCTGTCTCTGCCTGTCTCTGTCTCTGCTCTTCTACACACACAAACACACATAGACACAATACGCTCTCAAGTATTGGCTCTGAGTTTAAAGGATTATATTAGAATTCTGAGACAACTTTAAAAAACATGACATAGGCCTATTTTGCAATCGTAACGCTTTTTTTCTTTTCATTTTGTTTTGCTTGAGTAATCTGAATAACCAGGTCAAACATAGCAACAGGGTGTGGAAATGTCAGAACAGTTCATGGGGTTATTTGGGTCTGAGTATTGTTATGTTCAGTTCCTGTAATGTTGCTGGTGATAAGGCTCCTGAGACAAAGGATGATAATTGATGGAAGGAGACTTAAATCATTGCAAGAAGAATCAGGGTCCTTGTATCTGTGTACATTGACTCTTCTGGTCTCCTTCCGTCTTGTACAGCATTTTGTCTTTTTGCATGTTGGCCCCCTACTGCTCTTTGTAATGGGTGCAGACCACAAGTGATTCCTTTATGCAGTACACAGGGTGTAATTGTGTCTGTGTGGTGTATTAGTAATTACCAAGCTGAATTCCCATATTGTATCTTTACTGCAGGCATGGAAAAATAGGACACACAACCCTGCACGACCATTTTCAACCTAGATAGTGAGCCACTAATAGCTATATTCCAGGGACAAAGACTTTTGTAAGCACATACATGTTTCATTTTCTTTATCAAATCATCTGTTATGTAGAATAATTTCAAATTTAGAATTACTTCTCTAGGGTCTTATAATATTGAGACATTTTCAAACAATGTAAATCCCCTAAATTATAGGAAATGCCTATTAATTTTAGCTGTTGAACAAAAAGTCAGATTGATTTAATATTACTAAATATACGCTAATTATCTTAGAGTTGAGTACCATGTATGGAGTATTAAATTATAGCGTATACTTGAGATATACTTATAAGGGAAAATTAACCAACATAGTTATAATTTCTCTAATATTTAGCAGTTTTAATTTTCTTAATAATGAAGATTGCTTTCTTAAAGTAATTTGATGATTTTGGCACAGAGTCTGTTAAACTTCAAAAAAAGCTGACATTTGGTTTTTTGTTACAGTAAACAGATATAAATTAATTATTAATTTCCTTGCTATAAAATTTACATCCAACCTTATGTATTATGTAACATATTGATTAGTCTACCATTTACCTCCGATTCATGAAGGTTTTTAAATGTCTAGAATATGATTTATCTATAAGAGAAGTTAAAATAATAGATGCTACTCAATTTAATACAACAGAAAACTTAATATATTTATGTTATACAGAAAACATTTTAAGCAAAGCAATATGATAACTACTTACAAACTGGCAAAATATATTACTACAGTTTCCATATTGTACCTAAATTAATGGTATTTAACTCACCGGTGTTCATTCTGTATATTGATATAAAATGGTTTAAAACATAAAATGTTTTATATTTTCACTTCCACATATGAAAATGTATCTACTTTGAACATTCAATATTATTTTTCCATATTAATTTCAGTCAGATCATATTTATTAAGCACCTCATAGATACAGAATACTGTGCTAAATCTAGGAAGGATTAAAAAAAGGATTAAAAAGCACTGCTTGCCCTCCTGGAGCTCATAGCTTTGCTGAGGAAAAAGCTCATGAAAGATAGGACAACCTGTTACCTGCCTGGAGCCATAGAACAAGAAGAGAAATAATTCTTGTTCTGCTTGACCCACAGAAGACAGAACCAGGAAGACTAGGTGGAGGTTGCAGAGAAATAGATTTAGTTTTGATGTAAAGAAAACCTTCCTAACAATTGGAGCTTTCCAAAAGTCGAATAGGCTGTATTATGAGGCTGCAAGTTCCCTTTCTTCAAGCAAAGACCAGGTGACTAACTGTCAGTTATTCTGAAGAAGAGAATCTTCTGCTATAATGTGGCCTAAACGGTCTCAGAGGTACTTTCTGAATCTGTAAAATAAACTGGAGAAGGAAATGGCAAACCTCTCCAAAGTCTTTGCCAAGAAAACCTCAAATGGAATCACAAAGAGTCAGACATGACTGAAATGAATGAACAACAACAACCCATAAAGAAACTAAAAAATGTATGGGGGGAAAATATAGAGACATTTCTTATTAAATAGAGAAGCACTATTACATATTCATGAACTTTAGGATAGGAAATTCTGACATTTTCTTCACTGGCATCACCCTGAAAGCATTATGTCCTTGGAGACAGCAGACCTTAGTTCTAATTTGAACACTTTCATAAAGAGGATGATATTGGTTTAATGATATTAAAATAACAAAACCAAGAAAGGGAATCACTGCATTCCCATTGCCTTGTTTAACATACAAGTCAACAGGCTGAGTTAACTAAAATATTCTCAGTATTTCTTGTTATTTCATCGTTAAAAGGAACACCCAGTGAGGTTCCTCTTCCCTTTGTAGAACTGCCACTGTTCTGCAAGCTAGAGTTTCCTAGAACCTGGAGGGTAAATAACTTGTTAAAGATGATATCATCAGTATAGGTCGGAGGCAAAACTTGAATTACTTTCCTGATTTGGAGACCAGGTCTCTATCTATTGAGCAATTGACCCTGCCTCTCTGACAAGTATAGATCCGTCAGCATTTAGAAGGTGACTCACTGTTCCCAATTTATTTATCATTTATAAAGATAATACACATAAAGACACACTGACATGCCACAGGATTGCCTCCAGTATTAGAAAAATCTTAGGTCTTTACCTCTGTCTTCTCAGACCTTTAATGTGACCACAAAACTGTGGCTATACATCCTCTTGCAAATGGCCTCAGTGTATTGTATAAAGGGGTACAGCTTTAACTTTTCTCCATTCCAGCAGGTATTATGATGAATCCTTAGGAACAGAGTTCAGAAACTTTGTAAACCAATATTCCATACATATTGATTGCTTCTGGATTGTTGTTCAAGTTGTTCAGTTATATGACTCTTTGTGACCCAAGGACTGTATTGTCTCTAAGGTTCTACTGTCAAAGATGCTATAGTGGTTTGCTGTTTCCTTTTCCAATAGATTAAAACAGAGGTTAAGTGGCTTGTCCAGGACCCCAACACTAGTCCAGATTTAAACTCGGGTTTTCCTGACTCCAGGATCAGCACTCTATCCACTGAGCTACCTAGCTGTCTCTAAGACAAAAAAGAGGTTAAGTGACTTGCCCAGATCACAAAGCTGGTAAGTATCTGAGGCCATATTTGAACTTAGATCTTCCTGACTCCAGGCCCAGTGCTCTATCCACTGAGCCATGTAGCTGTCTCCACCTAGCTCCTTCTGGGTAAACCCCACAATATCTGCCTCATGACAGATAACATTTTCAACAATATAGAATCTAAAAATCTTAGGGGCCAACCAGACCAACTTATTACTAAGCAAGGATTCCCTCGACAGCATAAACAACATGGTAGAGGAACCTGCTCTCACAGCATCTACCACTTTGGGGTACCTCTTAATTTTTTCTTCCACTATGCCTCAATTTGACATTCTGCCCATAGCCCCTGGTTCTGACTTTTAGGGTCAAACAATGCAAATTTAATTTTCCTTCTATGTACAACCCTTAAAATACCTGATAATAGTTTAACTATAGCCTCTAAATATTCCTTTCTCCAGGCTTATGTGCAGTGGACAATTTTAAAAGATATATTAAGAGTGAAAACTAACAAGCCTCCATTTTTATTAGCAAGGGGTTTACTGTGGATAGAGATCTGAACTCTATCCATATACATAAATATAAATATATATGCACATACATATATATAACCAACTATCAATCTATAAATATTTACTTAGCACCTTCTATATTCTTTTAGGCTATAAAAAGAGGTAAAAGACACCTCCTGCCCTCAAGGAGCTCAAAGTCTAATGGGGGAGACAACAAGCAAACAAACTACATTCAGGATGAAAAGGAAATAATTAAAAGAGGGAAGGCATTAGAATTAAGAGGGGTTGAGAAAGGTTTCTCTAGAAGGCTCCTTGGGATTTTAAATGGAACTTAAAGAAAGCCAGGGAAGATAAAAAGCCAGACAGTAGACAGAGATGAGAAGGAAGAAAATTCTGGGAATGGGGGTACTACTGATCACAGCTTCAAAGATTAAGCCAGTCTAAGAAATTGTAGGGTTATTAGATCTTTAAATGCTTGGAGTTGTGAGAAGGGAATTTATATTTTGATTTGATCTATCAGAGTTTTAGACTTCCCTTCCATTTGTTTTGAATTTGGGTCAATCAGCAACCAGGGAATTGATCCCACAGGCACTGCCTCCCTGGGTAGTGCCAGGCTAATTGAGGAATTGTGATTGGTTCCTGAGGGAATGATATAGAAGAGCTAGTGGGTGACAGAAACAGCATATAAGGTGAGACCTGGCAGGAAGCAGAGGGGGTTTGTTTCTGAGACTGAGATTCAGAGACAGACTCTGAGTTGTTAGGCTTTAGGTTGTTTGCAGTAATCTTTATCTCCTTTCTATATTTCTTTCTCTTATTATCTTTATCATACTATAATAAAGCTATTAGAGCTATTAACAGTCTTGTGACTTAAGGGTTAATTTCTATAAATGGTGACCACAACATTTTTTTACTCTTTTGATTTAGTCAAACCCATTCTAACCATTACACAGTCATGAGGCTCGAGTTAGAATCCTGCCTCAGATACATATTAACTGTGTGACCCTGGGAAAACCTCAGTTCCTTATCTATAAAATAAAGAAGTTGGACTTAACGACTTCTATGGTCCCTTCAAATTCTAAATCTACAATTTCAGTTCTATGATCTTAGTCAATCTATTCATTTCATAGGTGAGAAGACCCAGAAAGTCTATGGAAGGCCAAAGATAGAGCATAATAAAAGAGCTAAGATTCAGACTCAGGTGTTCTGATTTCAAATCCAACTCTTTGTCTATTTTATGACACTTTGCATTACTTTGTCATAGAAACCATGGCTCCTTTCCATAATAGATAATTGTAATATATTTTAAATGTCCTAAATGTTTTTAACATTTTTTATAAAATAACTAACCATTTGTTAAGCACTAACTATGGACCAAGCAATGTGATAGGCTCCAGGGATACGAAAGTGAAAAATTATATATAACCAACATCCAAAATGACTAGCCAAAATGGAAGATATTGATGTGAACAAAATAGTATGAAACAAGGTAGAATATGGTAGGGAAAAGGAAAAATAAAGGCAAACTGATCTATGAAATTTTAAAGTAAATAGAGAAATCACTTTTTCCTTAGGAGATCAAAAATATTCTCTGGAGGGGGTAGCATCTAAACTAGGCCTTGAAAAAAGAAGAATATTTCAGTAGAAATTTTATAAAATTTAATTCACTATTTTTAAGTCATTAAGTTATTATGATAAAATGAAAGAATGAAAATGAATACTACACCTATATAAGTCTACAAAGGAAGTAGAGTGAAGGAGAATGGGATACAGGTTGGTTGGTCCATTTTGGTTAAAGAAATGTAAAATGAGGCTTTAAAAGTAGGTGAGAGAGCCATATTGTAGAAGATCTCAATAGTAATAATTGCTAGCATTTCTACAGTTTAAGGTTTATAAAATGCTTTTCAAAGATTATCTTTAAAAGACAAGCTAAAGCGGGGGCAGCTGGGTGGCTCAGTGGATTGAGAGCCAGGCCTAGAGACGGGAGGTCCTAGGTTCAAATCTGGCCTCAGACACTTCCCAGCTGTGTGACCTTGGGCAAGTCACTTGGCCCCCATTGCCTACCCTTACCAACTCTTCCACCTATAAGTCAATACACAGAAGTTAAGGGTTTAAAATAAAAATAAATAAATAAATAAAAAAGACAAGCTAAAGAAATAATATTTTTTGTCTTACACACAGTTGGGAACCAGTAAAGGTTACCAACCAAAAAATTACCCAAAAAAATCTTGAGCAGAGATTATTTAAATTAGCATATTAGCAATATTGTTTTGAAATTTTAGTGAAGAATGGCTTGGAAAAGTGAAACTGTAGAAAGGAAGGTAAATTAAGAAACTATTACAATAGTGCAAGTTAGAAATAATGAGGACCTGAACTGGGATAGAAATTGTGTGAATGTAGAATGGGGCTGAAGACAAAGAGATAACATGGAAAAAGCTTCTCAATTGATTAGGTGTTGTTGCAAATGAGAAAGAGGGGCAAAAATCAAAGGCAACTCTTAGAGCTAGATGTTTCTCTATCACTCAAATACTAAACAACACCATATCTCAAGGAGAGAGAAGGTAAGGATGACTAGAGGATGAAAAAGAGCCTTCCAAAACTCTTAACTCATTCTTTAATTTAAACATACACAACCCATACATATATATATATATATATGTATGTATGTATGTATGTATCCAGTTATTGTGAGTTTGTATATTTTCAAATGTATTAGAATGTATTTTCAAACAGAGGAACAGAGATCTACAATTAAATATCTCCTGGGCACAATTTCCTAAATCATGTCAGTACTACTGGCCATCATACTTTTGGCTTTGGCTACATTACATGTGAAACAAATTGGCAATAATGAGTTTTGTTTTGGGTGGTTTTTATCTACCTGTCCACACCTTCATCTCAGATACACATTTGACTGAAAAGGGGAGTATAAAGTAATAGAAACAAAATGTCAGAGGGCAGTGCATCCTCTTTTAATGGTAATATTCTCCTTTATCTTTTAATGTGTTTATAATAAAAAGAGAGATTTGTATCCAAGATGGTGGTTTATTATAATTATTAAATGTTTTTAAAATTATAAGGTTCATTTTTTATGTTCAAATGAAATATATGCTTCAACAAATAATTTTTAAAAAGTATGTCCTGGTAGTAAACATCTCCTAAGTGTTCTACAACTTGGTGTATATATATATATAT
>NW_025353856.1:0-5853 GCF_016433145.1 Gracilinanus agilis
CTTCTTCTTCTTCTTCCTCTTCTTCCTCTTCTTCCTGTTGTGCCTGTGGTGGGGGACAGGTTGAACCCAAGCATCCTGAGTTAAGGTCAACTTTCTAGACATGTTATTTTTCTTCTTGTCCTCTTTGTGAAGAAAGAAAACTGGAGATTTACAAAATGGCTTGCCCAAGTGATGGGACAAGAATCAGAACCTAGGCTTTCTGACTCCAAATCTGGCCCTATTTTAACTGTACCTTAGCTTTTTGGGGATGTTGAAGAAATAATTTGTATTCAGGGATAGTTTGATTAGAATGCCCCTGGGGTTCCTTCTGACTGAAATTCTATGATTTTGTAAAGTTCAAGACTTAGAATACTAAAGTTCTGGTAAACTTTAAGAAATGGGAATTAATAGGAGTAGAAAGATTCCTCGGTTAGATGTGAGGACATGTATCCTAGTCCAACTCCCTCCCTCATTTACTCTAGTTCTTCATATTTCAATTTGTAGAAGGAGGAGACCTCTAGTCTCTAGGCACATTCCAAGCAGCCATCATCACTGTAATGTGATATTGCTTAAATATTCCTTCTTGCACATCATTTGAAGGACACAAACAAAACGAAACCCTCTTGCTTTCTTATATTGAGAAAACATTTGAATTGGCAGAAAAATGTGATGAATAAGGATTCCAAAGAGGAATAACACATAACGTTACTTTAAAACCCAAAGCTCTGATTTAGAATCAGTAATTATTTTACCTTTAATCTAAGAAGATCCTTAGACAGACCACTAATTCAGCCTCCTTACCTTAAAAGTTAGGAAACTGAGATGCAAGGAAATTAATTGACTTACTGAATAACTACTCAGAGAGTTAGAAGGAGGAACTAGAATTTGTCTCTTGACATTCAATCTAATGATCATTCATCCATTGCTTCATTCACTCACTCACTCATACAAGAAAAAAAAAATTGAATATTTTCCTTCCTTCGTTCATATGGCAAATAATTAATTATTGGGTAATTTTATTTATTCATTCTCCAATTCATATAATAATTGTTGAATATTTTAATTTATTTTTTCACTCATTCATATATCAGATAATTATTGGATACTTTTATTCATTCATTCATTCAATCATATATAACCCAACAAACAATGACTGGATATTTTCATTCAAACATTTCCCCATTCATCTATTCATCCATCCATTCATTCAAACATCAGATATTTATTGTATATTTTAATTAATTGATTTATTCATTCATATAAACACTTATGTTTGGATGTAGTCATTCCTTCACTCATTCCTATAATCTAATATAAATACTGGATATTTCTATTCATATACTAAATAATTATTTGATGTTTCCATTTATTAATTCATACACTTAGACAAAGTATCATCCTGAGAACAATGGTTACAGGAGAAATAAACAGTTAGAGAAATATATTCTGGGTTTAGGATCCAGAGACTTTTCTTGGAATGCTGACTCTGTTCTGTGTGATAGTATTCATTGATAAGCCTTTGATACTACATGTATGACCTTCTCTAAGTCACTCAATTTCCCTGGACCTCAGTTTCTTTATCTGTAAAATGAAAGTGGTCAAAACAAATGTTCTTTAAGGTCCTTTCCAGATCTTGACATTTTTAGTATCCTGGTTTTTTTCATGTATCACTTTGTTGGGCCATTGTGTGAAGAATTTATTCTATATTTTGAAATTGGAGAGAAAAGAGAGTTGGGATCATTTATAAGATGCATGTATTGTTCACAAAGAGTTTATGGCCCAATTGTCCCTAGGAAATATTGCCAGTCTCTATGCCAACCTGGATGTTTAGTCTATGTTTTATGATCTGCTAATCCCCCTGGGTAACACCTGAGCTCGACTTGAATGGATTCAGCACTTTTAGCTTAGCAGGCCACAAGCAGGAGGTGTCTATTTAGGTCTGGGGAGCTTGTACTCTCATGAATATACATGTATATTATATAGCTTGATTGTCAAGCCATCAGTTGATATGTCAATCTTAAACAAATGTAAGTCTTGCTTCCTTCCAGCCTCTGTTTTTCCCTTTATAAACATTTCCACTGTGATGTTTTTGAATACATTCTAATTTCCTAATAAGGAAAAATCCTTAATGCCTAAAAAAGGACTTCATTTCCCACCACTCTGGGCTGGAGATTGTGGGTGTAATCACTGCTACATTGAGCTAATGGACCATCCCAGTTTCCATTATACACTTTGGTTTGTAATTCAAGTCAGAAAAATACACAGAAGGATGGAAGCTGGCTTATGAGGTTTGAAGAAGGGAGTTAATTTGGTTTTATATTTATACAAAACTTAAGAGCACTGTTTACAATTTGCAGCTCTAAAAATGTAAAATGCAGGGGAAATTCCATGTTGTTCTCAGATAATATATAGTTAAGTTGAAGGAGCCTTTCATGGGCTGTTCCAGCTCATCCTACTCCATCCCGTCCTATCTTGTCTTAGCCCATCCTATCACAAGATATCCTATTCTCTACCATAGGTCTTTTTTTCATGCTATCCTGTTGTGTCTTATCCCATTCTATTCCAACTTGACTTTCCTTCTCCCATCTTGGAGCATCCTGTCCTGATATATTACTTCATTTATTCAACTCCATATTATCCCATCCTATCCCACATCATTTTATTCTATTCTATCCTACCTTATTCCACTTACACATTCCCCAACTCATTTATTGGAGTTCGTCTCATCCATTCACCCCATTTAATGTTATCCAAACCTACTAAATTATGTTCCATATTTTCCTATCCCATCATATTCAAATATACCCTGAATTATTCCAACTCATCTAATTCAATCCCATTCTACCATACTCCATTCTATTGCATTCTATTTCATCCCATCTTTTCCCACCTTATCCTATCCTATCCCACTGCATCCTGTCTCATCACAATTTTCTAAAAGTAATATGTAATGTTCTATCTTACCATATCCAACCCAACCCTTCCCACTGAATTTCAGCCAATTCTAATAAACTAAGGCATGATTTACTCTTTTTTTTAAAACCCTTACCATCCGTCTTAGAGTCAATACTGTGTATTGGCTCCAAGGCAGAAGAGTGGTAAGGGCTGGGCAATGGGGGTCAAGTGACTTGCCCAAGGTCACACAGCTGGGAAGTGTCTGAGGCTGGATTTGAACCTAGGACCTCCTGTCTCTAGGCCTGACTCTCACTCCACTGAGCTACCCAGCTGCCCCCCTGATTTACTCTTGAATCCTGTTACAGGCAATCAAATGATGCTGGGAAAGTCACCTACTCTCTCCAAATCTCAATTTATTCACTTGTAAAGTGGGAATAGACATATATGATAGTTGGTGATAAAGGTCAAATGAGATCATTTAAGACCTGAAGAATCTATGGTACAGACTTCTGGAGAAGATCGAAGGAAATAAGTGAGACTTTGTTAAGTGGTATGGTTGATAGAGTGTTAGATTTAGAAGATGTGAATATGAACTTTTCCTCAGATATCTATCCTCACATGTGTGACTCTGCACTTTTCTCACCCTCAGTTTCCCCATTTGAATAATTGGGAACAATAATAGCCCAGACCTCACAGGGTTTTAAGGGATAAAATTTAATGTATACATAAATATGTATGTTTATTTATATATTACATTTAGATATATACACATATCACATTGCAAAACTTAAAATGCCATATAAACATGATCTTTAATAATTATTATAATTTCAAGTGGTGCATAAATATCTGTTACTACTAAATCTCTGACCCCTATTCCCACCTCCAAACCTTTGTTCCCATAGTTTCTCATGTTTGCTATGGAAACCAGATGTGCGATTATATCTGAAACTCCTCAGCAGTGTCAGAGCCCCCAATGTGACACGTGGGAGGAATAGGAGCCTCCTCACAACATGACTAGGGAGAAACTCCAGGGAAAAGCATGATCTTAGTGGGAAACAGGGATGTGGGGGGCAGAACCCAATGGGGGCCCAGCCCTTTGTTCTGCTTGTTTCACAATCTATCTGCTTAGTTAATGAGGACAACTCTCCCTTGAGGTCATCTTATTAGCTCAGATAAAAACATGGTAAAGAGCATATTGAAAGAGGCATCCAGATGCTTTGTAAAGGGCATTGAATTGATGCAAAGTCAGGAAAATCTAAGTTCAGATCGCAGCTCCATCATATAATAGCTGTGTGATCATGGGCAACTTTCTTCATCTCTATAGCTCTCCTTATGATATGGAATTAATACATGGAAAAATGAATTTGGTGAGTTATTTTCCACTGTCCCTCTCTCTCTCAAGGATCTGAAATGGCTTCCAAACTATATTCCAGCCTCTTTATTTTATTTTAATTTATTTTATTTTATTTTATTTTATTTTATTTATTTTTTATTTTATTTTATTTTATTTTATTTTATTTTATTTTATTTTATAAGTGGCAGATGAGAAAAGGAGTCATCATAGGCAATCTCTGAGCAGACTTCCCCAATAACAGCATTTTCTCCTACGTGAGATATAAATGGTCTTGAAGGGAAGGAAAGTGTATACACATTTATTTGGTTCCTACTATGTGCCAGGCATGATGCTAAGAATTTTTTACTGATAATATTTCATCCGATACTCTCAATAGAGCTACAAAGTTCAGCTGCTTCTGAGCTAGGATCATTGAATTTAGAGCTGGAAAAGAGCGGAGAAATCATCCTATCTAAACCTTTCCAATTACAATTGAAGAAACCAAGACCCAGATAGGGTAATTAACTTACTTACAGTTATACAAGTAGTCAGAACAAAGTTGGGATCCAAACCAGGTGTTTTTTTTCATAAAGAACCTTTGAAAACAGTTCAGATCAAGGGCATTTGTGTGGCACACTTTTCCTCCAGCATTTATAATGCCACCATTTCTTCATTTCTCTGAAAGGGCCTTTTAAAGTAGCAGTCTTTTCTAAACTTTCTACTCCAAGGCTCTAATCATAGTCTAGATTTGACCTTGGGCTCTTGAAGACAATGTCAACGAAGTGCCTGTGTTGTTAGCTACTGGTATTTAGGTACATGTTGGTCTTGGGAGACTTGGAGTTTTAGTCATGGGAACGGAAATGTGGAAAGAGGAAAGGAAGGAAAGAAGGAAGGAAGAAAGGAAGAAAGGAAGGAAGGAAGGAAGGAAAGAAGGAAAGAAGGAAAGAAGGAAAGAAGGAAAGAAGGAAGAAAGGAAAGAAGGAAGGAAGGAATGAAGGAAGAAAGGAATGAAGGAAGGAAGGAAAGAAGGAAGGAAGGAAGTTGTAAATCATGTGCAACCATGGTGGTTTGTTAAGCCTGCTTCTGGAAGTTTGTGATGATATGTGATACTTCCTCTGGTATCAGCAAGACCAAACGCTCTTGGAGGAGCCTTCCAATTCTGATATTTTCTGATGCTTCAAAGCAATTTCTAGGCTGTATAACTATTAACACACAGACAAATGCTAATGGAGCTGTCATCTTCCTCATCTACATAACAATATTCACCTGTCTTCTCCATCTCTAACTTTGAAGAATGAGAGCTTTTGACACTCATTCTTCCCTGATTCAGTGTCTGCTAAGCGGCTCCTTCAGACAGAAAGTAACTTTATCTCTGTGTTTTACAAACAGGAATCCAGTTGTCAAGATGTGAATGTAGAGTTAATCTTCTCCCCCACCCCCTTTTTTTCTTTTTAGCCTGATGTGTTACATTAATGGGGAAATGAGAAGTGGGACTGGAATGGAGCATCAGCACAATGGTGCCCATGGATACGGGTAAGGAGGAAGTAGGTTTCAAAACAACAACATTTTTGTTTACCAAAATTGATTGAGGAAATTTATTAAAATAATCATTATATTTAATATGTTCCTCCTCCTCCTCCTCC
>NW_025353857.1:0-6625 GCF_016433145.1 Gracilinanus agilis
TCTCTCTCTCTCTAATCAATAAGTCTTTTGTACACTCCCATGAATATAATACTATTGATTCTCCCTCAACAGATTCTTACCAAAATGCAATCTTCTGTGTTTTTCCCCTCTGGTCCTTGGATTTCATCACACAAGCTTATCTTCTTGGTATATACAATGTTGCCCCATTAGTTATTTTATCTAATCTGTTATAACCTTCCATAAGACTCTTCCAGTCACAAAAGCCTACTATCAATTCTCTGGGAAAACATCTAAAGTCAGAGGTTTTTTTTCTGTCCTTCTTGAAAATTGTCTTCTTGAATAGTGCTTAGCATTGTTCCTAGCCTAAAGTAGGTCCTTTTTTTTCTTCCAGACTACATTGATACAATTTTAAATAATCATTTCCTGACATTTTGCAATCCATGCTCTCTCCCTCCATCCTACCCCTAACCCTCCCTAAAAAAGCAGATAATGTGATATAGTTGTACATGTGTTATCATATAATATAATTTTCCATGTTCATCATATTGTGAAAGAAGACACATATTGCTTACAATGGAAAAAAATTTATGGAGGAAATAAAAGTGAAGACTGGTACACTTCATTCTGCATTCAGACTTGTCAGTACCTCCACTGATCATCATACTTTATTGAGGTTCTCCTTGTTCTCTCCTTTCATTTTGCCATCACTTCATATAAGTCTTTCCAGATTTTTGTTGTGATCTTGTTTATCATTTCTTATGGAACAATAGTATTTCATTACAATCATATGCTACAACTGGTTTAATCATTCCCCAACTGATGGACATCCCTTCAGTTTCTAACTCTTTGTCATTGCAAAAAAGAAGTGCTATAAATTTTTTTTTGTACAAGTCCTTTCCCCCTATGTTTGATCTCTTTGGGATACAGACCTAGTAAGAATTTTTGCTGGATCAAAGGGTAGTCAAAGTTTTATGGCCCTTTGAGCATGGTTGTATCATTTCACAGCTCCACCAACGGTGGAGTCTGAATTTTTCCACATCCTCTGCAACATTTATTATTTTTATTTTTTGTCACATTAGCCAGTCTGATAGGTCTGAGGTAGTTTCTCAGAGTGTTTTAAGTTGTGTTTCTCTAATTAATAGTGATTTGAAGCATTTTTGTCATATGACTAAAGATAGTTTTAATTTCTATCTGTGAATCGAATGTTCATATCCTTTGGACCTATTTCAATTAGAGAATGCTTTGTATTTTTATACATTTGACTCAGTTCTCTTCATATTTGGGAAATTAGATCTTTTTCAGAGATATTTGTTGCAAAAATATTTTTTCCCTGTTTATTGTTTCTCTTCTAATCTTGATTGCATTGGTTTGTTTGTACAAAAACCTTTTAATTTAATGGAGTCAAAGTTATCTATTTTATATCTCACAATGTTCTCTATGTCTTGCTTGGACATAAATTCTTCCCTTAACCATAGATCTGACAGGTAAAATATTCTATGCTCCTCTAATTTATTTATGGTTTTACCTTTTATTTCTAAATCATGTATCCATTTTGACTTTACTTTGCTATATATCTCATGACATGTTGGTCTGTGCCTAGATTCTGCCATAATCTTTTCTAGTTTTCCCAGTAATTTTCATCAAATAGTGAATTCTTCCAAAGCTTGAATCTTTAGGTTTGTCAAGCCCTATGTTACTATGATCATTTGCTCCTGCGTATTGAGTCTCTAATCTATTACACTGATGTACTACTCTATTTCTTAGGCAGAATCAAATTGTTTTGTTGGTTGCTGCTTTATAGTACAGTTTAAGATCTGGTTACAGCTAAGCCACCTTCCTTCATATTTTTTCTTTAATTCCCTTGATATTCTTGGCCTTTTCTTCTTCCAGATGAATTTTATTACTTTTTTTTTCTAGTTCAATGAAATAATGTTGGGGTATTCTGTTTGGTATAGTATTGAATAGGTCTATTAGTTTAGGTAGAAGTGTCATTTTTATTTTTTTATTTTGATTATATTGGCTCTGCCTATCCATGAGCAATTGATGTTTTTCTAGTTGTTTAGATTTGACTTTATTTGTATGAAAAGTGTTTTGTAGTTGTGATTATATAGTTCTTGGTAGTAGCTCCTTGAAGAATGTTCATTGACTGACTTTGTTCTCTGAAAATTATTGGTCCTTTTCTACTATTCTTTCCATGTCATAATATAACTCTCTGCGTTATCAGATTTGGTATATAAATATGGGTATTTTTCTCCTTCTATTTTCCCTTTCAAAACTCTTAATCAGAATTATAAGAACTTGGGGAAAAGTTAATTTTTTTGTTCTCATATGTACTTCATCTCTTTTCAAGAGCTCACAATTGCTTTATCTTATGCCCATAAACTAAATATTCAAATCCTATCCTCAGACACCATCTTCTTAACCAACTTATTTCTGAAATTCATCTTCAGTTGAGCAACACTGATTTTTAAATTGTCATTTTTGTCCTTAATTATTTCAATTTCTTGCTTAGAACTTTGCAGTCATTAGCAATTAGATATCAATTGTCTCCATGGAAATCCTCAAAAAGTGGATAGTGATGTTCAGCTTTGATAGTTCTGGGGATATACCAGAAATTGTGTTTAGGCCACTAACTTATATCAGATAACTCAATAAGATCAAAATGGATACAGGACTGAATATTGAAGATTTTTCCATAAAAAAAATAGAAGAGAATTAGGAATAGGTATCTTTCAAAGCTATGACAAGAGGGAGAATTCTTAACCAAACAAGAGCAAGAGGAGATTAAAAAAGGATAATTGTGCAATTCAGTTGCACAAAATTAAAAAAAAAACTTTTGCATGAGCAAAATCAGTGGAATTAGGGAAAAGGTCATTTATAGATTAGGAAAAATATTTGCATCAAATACTTTTGGTAAAGTCTTATTAAAAAACTTTTAAATTACCAACCAGTTTAAAATACTGACAAATCTTATCTCAAAGTCTCAACTCAGGAAGACAATACCTCCCTTTTCAAAGAGATTTCTTTACTCTATTGTCTATCCTGAGTTATCTCTAACTTAAGTACCTCCCTAGATTGTGAAGATAGGATTAACTCTCCTTTGTCTACTTTTTCATTGGATCATCACAAGCTTGAACTAGGTGGAAGAGCTCGAAAACCACTTAGTGAATTCATACCCTACTTGGTGCTAGGTGAGAAGCCAGCAAGATACTTGAAGAGTTCCACCATTTTTTCTAACTAAGTCAGAAACTTGTGAATTCTTTTAAGAGTTCACACCCTCAGAAACTGTGAACCCTTTCAATGAGTATTCACCCCTCCAGAAGGTGTGAACTTTTTCTTCTTTATTTCTTCTTTATTTCACATTTCTCTTCTCTATTATTTCCTCTCTATTTGTAAATATTTGTGAATAAATTTCTGACTCAAAATGTAATAAATATTGGTGACCACATAATTTCATAAAATTATTATCCAACCATTAAATTTAATCCTTACATTGCCATTCATGGCATATCCACAAATGGCATCTCACTACTCTACAGTAGACAGTCACCAAACATCACATCTCATCCCTATTAGGAACTCCTTTTTAAAGAAACTCTTACCTTATGTCTTAAAATCAATACTAAGTATCTGTTCCAATGGCAGAAGATTGGTAAGGGCTAAATAACTGGGTTTAACTGACTTACTTGGGGTCACACAGTGAGGAAGTGTCTGAGATCACATGTGAACCCAGGACCTCTCAAGTGTCTGAGATCACATTTGAACCCAGGACCTCTCATGTGGGAGCCTGGCTCTCTATCCATTGAGCCACCTAGAAGCCCCCTAATGAACTCTTCTCTTCTGGCTTCTGTGAACCCTCCTCATAATTCTTTTTTACTGGAAAAGCTGCTTTATCTTCAGAGGCTCCATTTCTATTATATCATTCAGAAGGTTCAATGGTCCTTCTTTCCTTCTTTTCCTCTTTCTTCTTATATCATAATAAGGTTAGGTCTTAGCCTCTTCAAATTGTTTCCTTTTTTAAAAATTCTTTTTGTAAAGCTAAGTTTTATCTTTTAGGTACTTCTTTCATTATTTCAGGGAACATTTTCTCCCTGATAACCTGGAATTAGGAGGAGTTTTCTGGTTTCTTTGTAAAATGAGATAACATTTGAAAATCATTGAACATAGGGTTTGACATGTAGTGGATGCTATATAAAACTACTTCCAGAGATTAGAACTCAGACATAATTCCCTAGTTTATGGATTTTTTGTCCTCAAGCATTGTTATTAATCTTCAGAGAACAATCTTTGGGTTTTCATCAGACACTAATCAGTCAATACCATGAATCAAATTTCTACCAGGGATCTAGTGCTAAACCAGGCATGGTGGAAGAAGAAGACATACAAAAGAAGAAACATAGTTTTATACCTTTGGGAAGCTTAGAGTCCAGTTCAGAAACAGAAGAGGTTCTCACATAAACACATACAGAAAACTTTTTATTACTGCTCCCTTACACTTATTTATTTTTGCCCTCCTAACCACTTTATGCTGATGATTCACCAGACTTCTCTCTCAGTCTGTTGTAAAATACTCTCTTAAGAATAGCTATCCTCGGTCAGGCCTAGAGATGAGAGATCCTGGGTTCAAATCTAGCCATAGATACTTCCTTGCTGTGTGACCCTGGGCAAGTCATTTATATAAGTCACTGAATCTCTCTGAATTTCTCTTTACTCTTCTGAAAATGAGAATATATAAATGTTAACTATTATGATATTTAAACGTAAGTATAGCTCTTTGAGCTCCCATAAAGCTACCTATTCAAGCTATTTTTATGGTTCAGTATCAACTAAAAATCAGCTGACATCTCTGTTGATGAAGTTTCTTTTCTAGAACAATCATATAGTTGTTCAAAGCAAAAGACAATTTAATCAGATATTCTTTGGGAATATATATGATTAAGTAATATAGATAGAAGGTCACACATATAGGAAATATATGGCCAGAGATCCCAAATGGAAGGGCATGTACATAACCAGCACAGTCCATCCTTTCAATATTACAGTGCCTCCAACTTCCACTGATGAGATTATGCTCCCCTCTGCTTTTCCTCACACTGAATAATTTTCTGCTGTTGTTTTTTTAATCATCTTTGCTAAAATGCTGCTGCTCTCTGCTGCCATCTGTTGGATGTTAGCTCTTTCATGATGCAGACCCCAGCCAGCCACACTTAGCCAGCTGGATAAAGAAACCTTTAGTTAGGCATTTTAAGTCTATCTTTTGAATTCTTTCCTTAAATTCCCATTAACTCATATCCTACCATTTTGTTACTTTTCTGGGTCCCCCTTGAATCACAGCAGAGCCTCCACTTGGCAAAACAAAATGTGCTGGTAAAGTTAGGGTTAAGAGATTCTTCTCATACCCAATAATGCTTTTTGGTTTCCACATAAATCAATTTAGGAGCAAAATTTAAAAGTCTGGTTGAAATTTGTAAAGCTGGTAACCTTTGAACTATTTTCTCCTCAACCTAGGAACCAAAATTCTTTTTTAGCCACTACTCACTGAAAACAAATTCATTCCAAAGCACCTAAGTCAAATATTAATGTGTTTTTATTATATATCATTTTGGATTTTTCACATTTTTATCAGATTCAGAACTAACATAAAATAATGGATATAATTTATTACATGACATTATAATATTATAAAATAATAAATAATAAAATAATGAATGACCAAGTTTTGAATAACTATAAGATTATGTGGTTATCTAAGTCATTTAGGAATGAGTTAGGAAAAATGGGTACAGCCACATGTGGGGAAAGGTGACCTGTCATCTTATTCCCTTACCCTCACCTGCAAACTTTATGATTGGTCTTAAACCTGATTTTTAAAAAGCTTAGTTAAGAGATAGAGGGCTACACATAGAGTGGAGACAACATGACTCCAGAGGCATTTTGAAGAGGTGATCACCATTTATTGGTTTGAGGGTCAGTAAGGGTATCTATCCAGTAAGATTCATTTTAAAAGAAATCTTTATTCTCACTGAAGAGGACTTCTCCATTCCACATGAAGCATGCAGGCAGGAGAAGAAAGAAGCTGACAAAACTGAACAAAAGCAACGCTTTATTTTCTCACAGGAGAACAATTCAGCTCTGCCTACTATGTAATTAAGAAAAAAAAGAAGTAGTTTAAGAAGGATGTTCCCACATTTTAAAAACATTTCAGTTACAAGACTGGAGCACCATAAACACCAACAATTCCAAGTTAAGCCATGAACCCCTGGGGTTGGCTTGACTTGTAGAATAGGTAGACATTGCCACAGTGTGATATTTTTAGACTGGGGAGAAAAGGCTTTCCCAGTGTCCCTGATCACTCCCCACTCCATCTCTGGCAGCAGAATTTATTTTTGTCTTTGTTTTATTCATTTATGAAATGTGAATACCTACTTCATCACCCACGCCATAAGGATATTAATAAAAATTGCATAAGATAAATGAATGTGATTTGAAAACTAGGCTTTAATGAAAGGAAAGGAATAAACATTACTGGAGGACTCCTGAGATCTCTTTTGGGTCCCTGGGTGATTTATCTTTCCTTTCCTTTCCTTTCCTTTCCTTTCCTTTCCTTTCCTTTCCTTTCCTTTCCTTTCCTTTCCTTTCCTTTCCTTTCCTTTCCTTTCCTTTC
>NW_025353858.1:0-2600 GCF_016433145.1 Gracilinanus agilis
ATGTTATATCATATATAATGTTATATGTAATTATATGCTAATATAGTAATAATAAAATATAATTGGGAATTAGTTCAGAAAATAAATAAAAATACTCTTTTATTTATTTTCTGAACTATTTCCCAATTACATTTTAATCTGGTTCAGGCATATTTGGGTACATTCCAGAAAGCCTCATATTTAAGACTATACCATGCAGCCTCCCCTGATGTTAAATAAAGATCAAGGGAAGCCAAGCCATTACATCTCTCAAAAAGAATAACAAAGATAAACATTAAAGAGTGGAGAAGCAGCTAAAAATAATTTAAAACCAAGAAAAATAGTACATGGACAAATAAAATTTTCAATTAAAAAAAATTTAGAGCAAATGAATTAGCAAAAAATAACTTCTAGGGGACTGCCAGGTGGCTCAGTGGATTGAAAGTCAGGCCTAGAGTTGGGAGGGCCTAGGTTCAAAACTAGCCTCAAACACTTCCTAGCTGTGTGACCCTGGGCAAGTCACTTAACTCCCACTGCCTGCCCTTACCACTCTTCTGCCTTAGGAGCAATACACAGTATTGCTTCTAAGAAAGAAGGTAAGGGCTTTATAAATAATTAAATAAAGGCACAAATTAAACAAATGAATGAATGAATTAATGAGCAAATGAGCAGATGAGCAAACAAATGAATTAATCGATTAAATGGTTGGTTAATTAAATAATTAATTGTTTGGTTGGTGGGCGAGTAAATAAATGAATGAAGCATCTAACATTCATACAGGGCTTTACAATTTGAAAAGTTCTTTTACCCATATAATTTGACTTGATCATAATAAAAAGCTTTAGGGGATTTAAGTATTATTATATTTAAGTATTGTTTTAATTTAAGTCTTATTTATTATTTTAATTATATTTTAATATTATTTTAATTAAGATTAAGCATTTAATTAAGATTTAAGTAGTATTATAATTATTTTAAGAGAGTCTGTTCAAGGTTAAGCAAATTGCCAACAGGCATATGGTCTGTAGAAGGTCAAGAGCTCATGGTGTAAGCATGTTTGCAACACCTGTAACATATATATAAGTGGCATGTTATATTAATTATACTTTTTTAGAAAAGAAACCTGTATGTGATATTCATGTTTTCACATAAAATCCTCTCTCTGTGTTTTACTTTTTGTAGGTGGAAAGACTTATTTTGCACTTTGTTAAATTCAGAATAAGAACTTTTATTTTAAAAATTATATCAACCCTCCTTTCTTACTCACTGGTCCTTTAGAATCTCAGAAACCCATCAGCTAATGTAGTTTTATCTAAAATGACATAAATTTAGCAAAGGTGAGCAACAATGGCAATGTTGTTGGAGGGGTTACTTGAAAGTAGGCATCTTCTTCAGTTTAAATCTGGTCTCCGACACCTACTAGCTATGTGACTGTGAGCGAGTTATTTAACTCTATTTGCCTCAGTTTTCTTATCTGTAAAATGAGCTAAAGAAGGAAATGGCAAACTATTCCAAGATCTTTGCCAAGAAAATCCTAAATTGGGTCACAGAGTCAGATACACAATTGAACAAATCTTTATATCAACTGTACTTATCCCATCAGAATAAATCATGTGACAGCCAGTATTTTCACATTACTGGAATGAGAAATGGATTTGAACCCCGTTCTCTTTTCCCATTTAACCCTTGCTTAACTGGGTCCTTTTCAATACCTATTCCTCCACCTTACATTCATACCGAACATAGTTAAAGACCTATTCTCTTTATTTTTTATAACTGGAGCTTCCACTCAGAAAATATGTACTTAAATAAGGTATTTTGTATATAATTTATATACTCAGGTGATACTACTTATTTTCTCTTTACTTTTCTACCCCAAAAATAGAAATAAGAGTACTTTTCATTCCTTTTAATGGAATTTAATTTTTATTTTTAAAATATTTGCACAATTTAAATAGTTCTATTTGTGTAAATCAAAAGTTTTAATCAGAGGAGATAGAAATAAGTGTTGCAAGTAAAGGCTATACATATAAAATATTGGCTATGCATAAAAAAGTAAAGGCTATGCACATAAAATTTAAAAAATAAATCACAGGTAGCACAGGTGGCAGAGGGTAAAATGCTGGGCTTGGACAAGAATATTAATGTTCAAATCTTACCCTGATTCACTCACTCATTAGCTATGTGATTATAGGAAAACCATTTAATATTAGTGGCAACTCTTTAAGACTATGAATAACTGATTTGGGGGGAAGGAAAAGGGAAAAAGAAAGGGAAAGAGTTTACATACTAGGAGCTACCTATTCTGATGAAACCAGAAGTTTACAGATTTAAAACTGAAAGAAATCATCTAGTCCAACCCTTCACTTCACAGATAAGGACAATGTGGCCCAGAGAGTTTAAGTGTTTGTATGTCTTAATGTTAGATAAGCAGTAGGCAATAAAGGTGAGATTTAAGCCCAGATCCATTGATTCCAAATCCAGTGATCATTCATAGAAAATGATAGATACATAGATTGATACATAAAAATCATAGATATATATGTAGATTCATACAAATATATATAGAGAGAAATATAAAGATATAGAAATACATAAATACATACAGATAGGATAGAGAC
>NW_025353859.1:0-2502 GCF_016433145.1 Gracilinanus agilis
TCCAAATGTCATTCTCAGAGCTTTTAAGTGACTATCCTTTCAACTAAGTTGCTTTGGGTCTCACCTTTCAAACATGTTGCAGAGGACTGTGTGTCCCATTGTCAAAATACTCGCCGGCCTCTCACTTTTAATAAGATTTCAGCTTTTCTTCCCCTTTAGGATGGAGAAGAGAGAATTTGTCTTTTCAGATACAGTTAAACAGCCTCTATAATCTTTGAATCAAAATACATTGAGGTTTTGTGTTTTGTCCTAAAGGCCTCCCTCTTGGCTGTACTCCAACTCTTTGGGTAAAGGGGATGTACCTAAATATAGTATCAGGAAAATTGGTGAGGGAGAGAGAGCGATAACAGTTAGAGACATCTGCAGAGGCTATATAGAAGAAATGACACCTTGAAAGAAGCTAAGGGTTCCAAGAAGCAAAGATGTAGTAGTAGATTCTAGGAACAGCAGACAGCAGAGGAAGGAAATAAAGAGCATTAAACTTGAAAAAAGAGGACCTGAGTTTGAATCTCAACTCAGTGACTAAGTGATATTGGGCACATCACAACTCTTGTGGTCTCGGTTTCTTCATCTTTAAAATGAGAGGATTAGATTAGACAACCAGGCCCTTCCAGCTCTAAATCTACGTTCTTTAACTGTACTTTGTGCATAGTTAAGCTGGTCTGTTTTGATTGGTCATGGAAGCCTCTAAGGAGGTCCTGTAGTGTCCTGTGGTTGGATGCAATGAGTACAATGTGCTCTACAAGCAGTAGCATCTCAAGAACTTCCCCATCTATGGAGAGTCCAATGTTCTTTTGGACTTTGTATATGACATCCTCCATAAGAGCAAAGAATCCCTTTGGTGAACACGCATCTCCTATTTTATGCACATTTGATAGTAATGATCAGAGTATCATGGAACATGATATTCCAGCATATTCCAACAAGGTCATATCTAATGAGGAATTTTGTACGTTCACAACAATGCATGTTGTTGGAAGACAACTTTTGAGGCTATATTATTTCTACCAAGTCAGATGCTTTATTTTTTCTTTTAGTAATCAGCAAAAATAAATAAATGAATAAATACAACACAATCTTGTCTTTTTTTTCAGTCGTCTGTGTGACCAGGGAGATATGGCGTATTCTACAGAATGGTCTTTGGAAGTCTGCTTGTTCTCATATTTTCATCAAGGCTTCCCTTAATGCATACATAGACCATTTTCATAAAAACTTTATAGAGATGAAAAAGTAGGCATGAGGTAGACAATAATTGATGCCTTTCTGATCATTTTTTTAAAGTCTGTGATCTTTTCTGCTCTATTGTACCCTTCCTCCTCTTGGAGATCACTTGAAAAATGATTCCTGACCACCTTTAGATTTGAGGTGCCGGCCTCTATCTAGCACAGCTTTCCTCTGGTTGCATTTAGTTAGATCCAGCTTCTCTTTCTGACATCATTTTCACAAATGCTGTTTTCACCTCTTCACATGGCACAGCAGAGACTGAGGCATTCAGACCAGATTCAGTGGGTGGTTCTCTAGTTGTCAATGAGAATAGATCCACTTGGGAATTTGAGCAGACCTGTTCCTATCCCTGTTTGGAAGAATCACAGAGCCTCAGAGTCTAACTGATACTTGAACAACAACCCACACTACCACATATCCAACAGGTGTTGGCTCCTTTTGTTCAAAGACCTTCAGGAAGAGAGAGGCCGCCTCCTCCCAAGGCAGCCCATTCCGCTTTTGGACAGCTCTCCTTGTTAAGAAATCAGGCCTAAATTGGTCTCTGCAATTTCCACTTATTGTATATTCTCCTTCCAGTTTCATCTACAGTTGTCTTCTGAATCATCTGGTCTAATTGGATCTGACTCATTGCTTGATAGGAGATTAAAATAAAAGGTATTGGGACTGTTTCCTCATTTGGTTTTTTTGTTTGTGTGTGTGTTGTCCCATTTTGCTACGCCATAGATCTGTGTTTATTATATACACTTCATTAGGAAAAATCCCCAACCAAATATTCTAATGTTGAAAGTATTTTAAACACTCATTTCCTACTTTTGAGAATTCTAGCTGCTTGAACACTGTATAGTGGGGAAATTGTATATAGAGAAATAGCTCTTGATACTAGCGTTAGAAGACCCGGGTTCAAATGCAACCTTTTACATTCTGCCTCGATTTCTTCCTCTGTAAAATAAGGGGGTTAAATTAGATAACTTGAAAGCCCTTTCCAGCTCTCACTCTAGGAGTCTATGAATAGGACTCAGGTAGCAGCTATGTCCTTAATCAAATAGAAAGAGCACTAACTCTGCAGTTGGAAGTCCTGGATTCAAATCCTCTCTCTGCCACTTACTACATGTGTGACCATGAGCAAATAATTTATTTCCCTGGGCCACCATTTCCTCTGCTGTAAAATGAGGGCAGAAGAGAGAAGCAGTGTGGTGTGGTGGAGAGAGAGAGAGCTGACTGCAGAGACAGAAAATCCTGCATTCAAATCCCTATGATCCATTCTGCCCACTATGGGCA
>NW_025353860.1:0-3654 GCF_016433145.1 Gracilinanus agilis
CTATAGAGTCAAAGATTCTCTAGAACCCCAGAATCCTCAGATCATAATGGGCCTTACTCTTTGTCTTCTTGCAAAGGAAAGATTTCTCATCTTCTCAACATATTGCACCATGGTCACGAGTGCTTGCTGAGTCCTTTTCATGTCTTGTTCATTTACCTTTGGAATCCACTTTTCACCAATTTTCATCTGTGGTTCCAAGAAGTTGTAGCATGAACAGCAGCCATATCTTAGTAAAATTGTCTCAGTAGACAAACTAAACCAGGATGAAGATAAAGGACAAATCTCAAATCCATCAGAGAGTTAGGGGGATATCTACCCCAAGCATATGAAAACTTCCCCAAAGAATGAGAGGATGAGAACAATTTTATTCCAATGGCTATAAAAGTGGCTGATGCAAGTGATTGAAATGCTTAGAGCTTGGTCAGAAATCGAAAAATGCCAAGGTCATCTAAAATATCCTACACCATCATTAGTCACCCTGACTTTTGTCTTGCCCTGGTCTTTTGATGATTTTGGAAGAGACCTTGACATTGAGCACTTTGTGTGACTCTGCCTCACTTAAATTCAATTTACACTAAAGTCAATACATCATTCTGTGATGTTACTGTGATGTCTTCCAATGGAAGGACGAACAATGCCACTCTCCCCAAACCCTTCTAAATCTTTTCATCTCTTCTCAAACCTCCTATGGATTCCTCCCAGAACTCTCAGCTGGGACTTCAGATTTCTCTCCAGAGAGTACAAAACCTGAGTTAGGACTTTTTTTTCCTCTAGCCATCATCTTTCTCTTCACCTAATTTGCTTGGCTGCTCTAGCTGTCAGCCTGCTTTTCCTTGTTCATTCATTCCTTGTTTTGTTCTATTTGGTGACTTTCACAAACTATTCAGTGCAAAGAGAACATACTTTCCAGGCTCTGACACATTCAATATATACCAAGTTTTTACAGTGAACTTTGTTTTTAACTCAACCTATAAATAATGTAAGGCTTAGGACTTTTAACTGCAGAAAAAAAATATTCTCTTCCCTGTGACAATAGGTGCTCCAAGGTCTGTTATTTGGGCTGTGAGATAATGACAAGTACAACTGAATTTCTGAGATTGGTTTGGAAAGCTTGTTTTAACTGTGACCTTAATGCAAAGTCATGTCTGGAATACAAAAATACTTCAACAACTGAAATGAGAAAAATCATTTTAACCATGTCTGATTGGCTTAAAAAGCTACTTTCAACCTCATCAATTCTAAACCTTTATTCTGCCAAATATCAATGATAATGTGGTTCAACAGAGCATGATAAGCTCAGCAAACTGTTTCTAAGATATGTTACAAGTAGAGGCTTTATGGAATGTAAAATTTCTGCCAATTGCACATGACATTATATACTCAGCTTTTAACATAGTTTGTTTTCATAAAAATTGAGCATACAAATAGAATTTCTCAGCTGAAAGGGGTAGATAGTGGACAAGTGCTATATATAAGACTTTAAAATCCCAAGAAAAGCTAAAAATTAGCAGAGGTTATCTAGCTATTGTCTAAAGTTGGGCAAAATGATAACTAAATGTCACTGCATATTGTACTAGTGACTTGAGGCATGGCCTATTCTTTTTGGCTGGGGAGGAGAGATAGAAAAAGTGGCTTTTTTGTTACTCTCAGAAATTTTGCTTAGTTGTGCAGCATCATGAACATGCATCTGGGCCTCTTTCATGGAAGTAGACAAAGCGAAAGATTGGAAGACAAAAGCAAGGGGATTGTTTCTTTAAATGATTTCTTAGAAGAAAACTTCAACTTGCCATATTATTTTTCTGAGTTGTTTTGAGGATTTCTGAGTTGTTTTGAGGATCGGATGGATCAAGAATGAATATAGGTAGTTTCCTCTGAAGTTTGTTATCAAGAGCCATTCTGGGTGTAACTTGCAGTTTCTGAGGCAGCAGGGAAATCTAGATTATAGATTATGCCCTATTTGAATGAACAATTCAGAGCAGAGGACCCCAAGGTATCTACATTAGTTCCTGCTTAATGAGCCAAGGATGATAATAATGACAGAATTATCTCGTTTCAGACTCACAATAGATGCGTGAAATGGCCTTCAGGCATAGTATCATAGCCAGAAAGGATCATCAATCTCGGCTAGTCCAAACTTCTCATCAAAGAAATGAAGAATCTGGGGTTTAGAGAGGTAACATGAATTGTCCAAGCTCATCCAGGAAGGGGGGAAATACACATCCAAGTCTTCAAACTCTAGATCCATTTGTTTTTCCTCTGATTTGTATTTCATACCTCTTTATAAATTAGGAAACTGAGGTTCTGAGAGATTAAATGACTTACCCTTGGTTAAATAGCTAATAAGGATAAAAAAGACAAGATTAGAATCCAAATCTTGCTCAAAGCAGCTTCAATACCCTATTCATTATACCATGATGACTTCTATAATTGCCTCAATATAGCACTTCCAAGGTATACAAAGCAAGTAAGAGAGTTGGTCCAAGTATTGTGATTCTAATTTTATAAGGAAAAAAAAAACTATCAACACAAACATTTTGTGGAATTCTCTGAGCTCTTAATTAGTTGGCATTAATCCCAATGAAAACTTGCTTGCATGGGTCCAATGTGTAAATGTCCAAAAGTCAGTAAGAAGTCAGAAACAATTTCTCTAATCTTGTGGGAAAACAGTAGGCAAAAAGGTTATTGTAGATCCGGTAGCTATATTAATCCTTAGAATTCTTTATCAGCATAATACATGTCATAGAAGGAGAAGAAATAATTTCAAGTGACAATTTATGTTAACCTCAAAAAGGAGGTTTGATTATTAGGGAACCCTCCAATAAACTCTTGTTTTCCTTTTGTTTTTGTTTTTAAAACAGAACTTGGCAACATTTCAGGCTAGAATCTGACAAATTATTTAAAAAGAACTTGACACAGGGAAGTGGGACATTTCATTTGCTAATATGTTTATTAGCTAGATGTATGTCTTTTGGAGTAATTTTAGCCAATCATTGGTTTGGTTTGCTCAAGTAATGTTCTTCATTGAAATAATGAATCTTCAAAATTAATCCTTTTATTTTTTTACATTTTTCTCAGTGCTCATAAAGACCTTTTTCATAAAGGCTTGGTATGGATATCATGTTGTGAAAACTAATTAACATATTGAATCACCAGATATTCACTTCACATAGTGATCATATTATTATCATAATGTACTTGGCCACAATTGAAATTAAAGATAATCTTGCTATCTATGGTAAAACCAGAAAGATTAAATTAGGACTAATTGACCAAGTTCAGCAAATTTATTTTTGTAAAAGATTACAAAATTCTATTAGTCTCTAAGAAATTAATTAGACTTAGAATCCCTGAAGAAAAACAGGTTTTAGTGTTTATGAACTGAACATAGGAACTCACTGAAATCTTTTTCTTGTCATTAGACAAGAAAAGAAGTTAGTTTCTTGTCATTAGCATGAACAAGAATATGTCTTTGATTTAGTTTGTAACTATTCATTATGAAAAACAATCTCCAAAGTCAAGTTATAGTAATAAGAGTAATAACTATGTTCAAAATATCATATGTGATCTAGATTTCTTTCTGAAAGCTAAACAAGATATCCAAATTATTTTTCAATCCACCAATTTTTTCCTTTGTTTTATATATATATATATATA
>NW_025353861.1:0-5206 GCF_016433145.1 Gracilinanus agilis
AGCTGGGTGACCCTGGGGAGGGCACCTGCCTCTGCTGACTTTCAGGCTGGGCATCTCTGAAATGAAGAAAACAGCCCTTGGCTCCTCCATTTCACTGGATTGTTGGGAGGGAAGACTGCCTTTGGATATCTGAGCAATGGGGATGCTTACTCTGTTGTGGCCAGGCAAAGGGCTTTGAGCTGCTGAAGCCTTGGCCCTTGCCAGCTGCTGACCTGCTGACCATGGAGGTCTTGGATCCTCCTGGCCTCACTCACTCCTTTGGCTTTTGAGACTGGCCAGTGGGAGCCAAGCAATAGCTGTGGGGAACAGGAAAGAACACTGGTTCTGGGGTCACAGGGACTGGGGTCAAATCCTGACTTGGAGGCTCACTACCTGGGTGACCTTGGGCAAGTGGGTTCCCATCCCCGCATGCCAGTTTCCTCCTCTGCAAAATGAGATGGAGGGAGGTTGGAGCAGTTGGCCTCTGAGGCCCCAACCAGCTCTGGCTAGTTGTCTGCTGTAATAAAGGCCCCTGTTTTTAGCGTCAGATGAAAAGGAAGCATCCTATACCTTAGACCGGCAGGCAGTAGACACTGAAGAAGCCGTTCCAGTGGGCACACATGCCCACAACTATGTACACATAAGATATATACAGTAGGAAAGGGCAGTCAGCTCAACAGGAAAGCACTAGCAGTGGGGGAAGGCCAGGGAAAGGCCTCCTGCAGAAGGTGTGATTTGAGCTGTATTTTTTCATGTTTCCAAATCACTTTTTTTTTCTTTTGAGATTTACTGCTTAATTTTTGTACAAGTATTTTTCACCTCCAACTGCTCCGTCCCTACATTTGACAGTTAAAAAGAAAAAGAAAACTCCCACTATAAATATGTTTAGTCCAGAAGACAAATTCTCACATTGACTATGTCCAAAAATACAGGTCTCTCTGCTTCTGAAGTCCATCACCTCTCTGGCAGGGGATGAGTGATGCGTTTCATCTTCCAGTCTCTAGACTTATGCTTTATCATTGCATTTATCAGAGCTCAAGCCTACCCAACTTGTTTTTCTTCCTAAAATTCTAATAATCTAATGTTTCTTTCTAAAATTGTTGAATATTTCTGATATTCCAACAATATAATTCTAAATAATAGTCTTCTAATATTTCAGTCTGAACTGTTGCCTTAGTTTTTGTTCATTTCACTCTGCATCAGTTCATGGAAATCTTCACAGTTCTTGTGGCATAGTAATATTTCATTACATTCATGTACCCTAATCAGTGGGTACCTCCTTAGTTTCAAGGTTTTTGCTACCACAAAAAGAGCAGCTGGAAAAATTTTTGTCCCTCTGGATCCTTTTCTTCTTTCTTTGATCCCTTCAGAGTATGGGTTAGTAGTGATATAGTTGGGTCAGAGGATATGCACAGTTGAATAACTTTGGGGGCATAGTTAGTTCTAAACCACGATCCAGACCAGCTGGACCAATTCCCAGCTTCACCAACAAACGCTACATGAATATGCTCATTTTCTTGTAGCTCCTCAAATATTTGTCATTTTCCTTCTCATTCTTTTGAGGCTTCTGGGTAAGAGGTGAAAGCTCAGAATTGCTTTAATTGTATTTCTCTAATTATTAGTGATTTGGAGCATTTTTTTCATATGGTAGCTGATAGCTTGGATTTCTTCCTTTGCTCATATCTTTTGATCATTTATCTCCTGGAGAATGGCTTGAACTGAGTCTTTTGTTTAAACCCTCACCTTCCGTCTTGGAATCAATACTGTGTATTGGCTCCAAGGCAGAAGAGTGGTAAGGATAGGCAGTGGGGGTCAAGTGACTTGCCCAGGGTCACACAACTAAGAAGTGGCTGAGGCCAGATATGAACCTAGGACCTCCCATCTCTAGGCCTGACTCTCTTATTCCACTGAGCTACCCAGCTGCCCCCTTGAACTGAGTCTTAACAGAAGCCAGAGAACCAGAAGATAAAAGGGAAGGAGAAAGCACTCTGGGCTTGTGGGACAGCTAATGAAAAGGCAACAGGGTAGGAAGATGGAGCCAGAGTGTCTTGTGTGAGGTATAATAGCAAGTAGCCTGGTACAGTTAGACCATAGTGGGGAGTGGGGAGTAAGAGTAAGAAGACTGAAAAGGTAGAAGGGCTTTTAATGCCCAACGAAGCATTTCATATTTGATCTTGGAGGTAATAGGGAGCCACTGGAGTTTGAGGTGTTAGGGGAGTGATCTGCTCAGATTTATGCAGGTACAAGAGATGTTATGAAGGTAGAAATAACAGTACTTGGCAACAGATTGGCTGTGTGCAAGGAGTGTAAGAGACCTAAATCATAATAGGGAAGTCAGGAAGAGCTGAGGATGTGGGGGGAAAAGATGATGCATTCAGTTTCAAGCATATTGAGTTTTGGATGTCCAAAAGACTTCCAGTTTGAGAAGTACAAAAGGCAGATTGGAGAAGCTAATCAGGATGCAAATATTTGGGCATCACCTATAGAGAGGAGATAATTGTGTCAAGGGAAACTGGTGAGATCCCCAAGCAAGATAGGATAGAGGCAGAAAAGAGTCCAAGAAAGAACAGTGGGGGACAGTCTCGGTTAGTAAGCGTATCCTGGAAGAAGAGCCGGCAAAGGGCATTTTAGAGGGAGTACTTAGAGAAGAAATTAGTGTCAGGAGAGATGAATATGATGAAAAAAGAGGGAGTACCCAGGAGAAAGAAATACCAGCAGTATCAAAGACTGCAGAGAGGTCAAGAAGAATAAGGAGTGGAAAAGGGTCCTTCCATCTGGTGATTAAAATTTAAGAGCTTGTTGGTGACGTTGAAGAGAGCAGTTTCAGTTGAAGGATGAGGTCAGAAGCCAGACTGCAGAGGGTTTAAAAGAGAATGAGAGAGGGGCAGCTGGGTAGCTCAGTGGAGTGAGAGTCAGGCCTAGAGACAGGAGGTCCTAGGTTCAAACCCGGCCTCAGCCACTTCCCAGCTGTGTGACCCTGGGCAAGTCACTTGACCCCCATTGCCCACCCTTACCAATCTTCCACCTATGAGACAATACACCGAAGTACAAGGGTTAAAAAAAAGAGAGAATGAGAGAAAAGAAAATGGAGGTGGTGGATATGCATGACTTTCTCAGGGAGTTTAGCCTGGAAGGTTAGGATGGCACCTAGTAGCATCTAGTGTCTGGATCAAATGAGGCTTCTTTTAAGGATGGACGAGACATGGTAGTGTTTGTAGGCAGCGGGGAAGATGTCAGTAGACAAGGAAAGATTGAAGATGAGTGAGGATGAGCGTGAAGGACACCTGCTGGAGAAGACTGAAGAGAAGAAAATCACCTGTGTGTGTGGATAGCAAGGAGGGCCGCCTCTTCATGTGGGACAGGAGCAAAGGAAGAGATAATAGAGGAAGGCATCTGAGTGATGGGAGAGCAGGAGGATGGGAGAAGAGGGAAGACTTTTTTCAGTGAAATGTGGAGCAAGATTCTCAGCTAATGGTGGAGAGAAGGGAAGTTATGGGAGGTTTGAGAAGGGATGAAAACATTTGGAAAACTGCTCTGGCGAATGAGACATTGGAATGATTAGGGAATTGTAAACGGATTGCCTTGCCGCGATGAGGGCCCAGAGGAGATTTTACAGCATAAATTTGTAGTGGATTCTGTCATTATCATTTCATTATTTTCTCTCGCTTTGTTTGTAAACAAATGAATAGGCATGATCCAGGGCTGAGGCCTGGGAGGACAAGATGAATAATAGGACAAGGATAAGGTGGGCAAGAGATTCCAGAGAAGGCAGTGTAGAGTTGAACTGATTCACCGAGGGGCCAAGATAGGGATGGGAAGACAGTATAGTCAGTGCTGGGGAAAAACAAAGGGTTTGAAGGTCTGGGAGACAAAGAACTATGTTAGAGGTTATAAAGCAGGAAAAAATGAAACGACCAAAGATAAAGAAATGTCAACCGCTGTAAATGTGGAAATGGAACACTTGAAGGCGATATATTAGGAAGCTTAAGGGCCGTTGAGCTTCTGGCCATCTCTGTGTGTAGCTAAGGTGGGGTGGAAGAGTAAGTCATAGAAGATAAGTAAATTGAGGAACTGGGAAGGTGTTTGAGAGAGTATCAACCTTAGAAAAGAACAGAGGCTGGAATAGACCATACTTCATATGAAGAAACCAGCAACATGATGAACTCATCTAGGGCACAGACTGCTTCAATAGTCAAGTCATGTCAGTGAGCATTTATGGGGTGGAATTGCTGAGTTCCATAGGTGGGGAAGACCCGGAGCTATGAAGGAGCCTCCTAATAGGTCCTCCCTCTGTTCTCTCCCCACTTCAATTTGCCAGTCAAGCTAATTTTCCTAATCCATAGATCTGCCTGGGGCATTCCTCTGCTCTGCTCAAAATCTTCAGTGGATCACAGATCATCTTAGATCACAGAAGTAATGTTGAAAGGCACCTCGAAGGCCATCTAGTTTAACCTCATCATTTTACAGAGGAGGAGACTGGGGACCAGAGAGATTAAGTGATTTGTCCAATATCGCACAGGTAGTAAATTAGGGAGCTAGGGTTTAACCCAGGTCATTAAACTTCCTGTAGGCTTTCTAAGACATAATGATGTCTTCTCGCTCAAAATTTCATGTTTTTCCACTGTAAGTTCCTTCCCAGTTGGACATAGATCGGGAGATCAAAATCCTTTGCCTAACATTCGAGAACTTCCACAATCCCCATCTGCCTTTTAACATACGTCTCTTCTCCTCTCATTCTCTTCCAGTCAAAGGAGATGATTCTCCTTGCACTTACCATGCATACCATGTGGAGCAGAGCTACCCAGAGAGGGCTCTTTCCCCACTCTTCTTCCCTATACTGTCATCTTTATGAGATCAAGTTCTGGGTCTTTAACATTTTCTTTTCAATAAAAAAGCATTTATTTTCTCTCCTTCCCATCAAGGACTGTATCTTATCCAAACTTGGTAACCCCCACAAGCCAATATTGTGTTCTATCCACTCAAATCACACCTTCTGCAGGAGGCTTTTCCCAGGCCCTCCCCCACTGCTAGAGCTTTCCCATTGAGCTGACTGCCCTTTCCTACTGTATATATCTTATGTGTACATAGTCATGGGTATGTGTGCCTCTTCTCTCTGGCCCACTGGAATGGCTTCTTCAATGTCTACTGCCAGTCTGCCTAAGGTGTAGGATGCTTCCTTTTCATCTGAAAGGTCTCCCTTCCTTCCTCCCTCCCTCCCTTTCCTTCC